>NC_057797.1:309021150-309189273 GCF_018294505.1 Triticum aestivum | reverse complement strand
GGGGGCGGTGGTAGCCGGCGGTGGTGGGGCGGTGACGTCAAGATCGCCGGAGAAAAAACTCGGCATGGGGGCCTAGAGGGATGGCTGGGGAGGCGGTGGACCGGCGGTGGGGAGTGGTTTCGGGGCGAGTGGGGTGGCGCATCGCCGGCCGCGGGCGGCGGGGGGCGGCGGGTTGGCCGGTGATGGCTGGCGGCTCACGGGGTGGAGGTTGAAGATGAACTGCTACTTGACCAGCTGCCCCGGCTCTCGCACACGCTGCTGCTATAGCTTTTCTGCTACTAGTGCATTTAGTTTTGACAACAAAATTTAGTTTTGATAGGAAAATTCAGTTTCCACAGTTGAGTTCAGTTTCGACAGTTAAATTCAGTTTTGACAGTTAAGTTCAGATATGAGCGGTTGATATATTTTACATCTAGCACTTTGTGGTTATGTATTTTACGTCGTCTATTTGAGATTCTATTAGAAGTCCACTCAGGTTAACGTTGTATCTCTTGTCCTGCTTCAGCCTCGGTGTCGTACAACTCACCGGAGCTGCTCCAACGACGAAACCCTCCATCACAATGGAGCAGTACCCCGGGCTCCATCTCTAGACGCCTAAGATTTTCTCCCCCTCCTCTGACAGCCAAGTCAGCCGGAGCATCCTCACCGACTAACCCAATCATGCTGAGATCGACATAGCTTCGCCGAAGAGGTTGTACACTTGTTGCATCTCTTTTTTACTCTACATGTTATATATATTGTCCACTGAGCACACGTAGTAACATGAAATACGATTATTTTATCCTACTCTATGACAAGCAGTGAGGTACCATGCAACTTAGCTATCCGTGATGGACTCTCTTGAACACCATCATTATTTATCTCTGAGTGTTTGAGCTGTGCATTTGTCGATGGGCCTGGGAGTTGAGCTAGGAGGGTAGTGGCCTGGGTCCAAAGTAGGAGAAGTAGCACAATTTTTTTTTGAGTGTAGGCTTTTCCTTGCTCAAGCCTACCTACAAGAATCGCCAGTGCTTGAAAGGGAAAGTGAAGGAAAAACATAGGAATTGGAAAGTTTCCTATGGTACTACTATTCATGCATTTGGTTCAAAGGAATGGAGCAAAGGAAAACTGTAGGATTTGTTCCTTTAGTGACTCCTTGAAAGAAAAACTGTAGGAATTTTAATTTCCATTTGTCCTCCTTTTCAAATTCCTATTCATGAAGCACACGGCTAAGAGATAGTAGCATAATAGCATTATAACCGTACATTTTCTTATGGGTTGACTTAATCTCACCATGCTTCTTTGCATCGTGTGATCTTCCAATTCTTGTGAACCAAACACCCAGATTGGCAGAAATCCTGTGTTTTTAAATTCTCTGCTTTGCACGTGCATTCCTATCCTATTCATGTCTATTTCCTATCCCTGCATTGTTAGAATCCTCAAATTCAAACAAGCCCTTACCCAATTACTTCTGTTACAGATATGTGTCAAAGAAAACCTTGTGTGGTTTGTCCTGTTCCTGCTGCGCTGTGTTCCACCGCAGCTCAGCTGCTCCAACAATGGAAGGGTTCACCACAGCAGGGATCCATTCTCCAGACTGTCTTACGCCACCTCAGATCTTATTCCCCGCCACCGGCAGCCACGACTACTGCATTATCATCATCAACTGAGCAGATGACCTTGAGGACTACACGGGTCCGCAAGAGAGGTCGCACTCTTTCGTGTCTGCTTACGTTATGCATCACTTAATATGATGACATGCTACTTTATCGTCGTGTTCACCTATTAGACCCTGACGTAGGCCCAAACTAATACTGAAAATTGAGTTTTTAAATGGTTGTGGGGTATATATTGGGGCAGCAATCAATACTATCTGTCTACTATCTGGTTAATCTCGGGTGTCTACTATGAGTTTCATGTTGGGTGCAAACAAACATTAAAGGAGCCGTTATTTGTATTTTTTCACTAAAGCTATTATATGCCTGCTATCATTGGTTTTGGGTCTATCCACAGTGTGCTACCAGCACTCTGGATTTGTGCATGCACTCCTTAAATAATCGCACTATGTTTTATTCCTATGCATGTCTGTTATTGTCCACAATGGAACTGAACATGTAGAGCAAAAAAGACGAGCCTTGCGTGGCAATAAAATTTCATGCAGACGTCGCTCCATGGTGGGCGCAAAGGCAGCCCCCTCCACCCATTTCGGTCTGTAATCAAGAGGAAGAGAACTATTCTGAGGGGGATTCATAAGGAGAAGACCACTCTATTAAGCCCCTGAGGTCTTCGCTCTAACTTGGCATGCTGATGTTGGTAATATCATGCATATGGTGCCTTGCATTGCTTACTTTATACATCAAATATGGCATCTGCTTAGTTTAGACATGCTTTGCGTGAATGCCATCTGTTTAGTTTCTTTATCGTATATGTGAATCATGCAATGCCATCTTGTTTAGCCAGGCATCATATATGTGAATTTTGCAATGCCACCCTAGTTAGCCAGTCATCTTATATGTGAATTATATCATGCCATCATTTTTTTATTACGTGTTAAATTTGTCAACAATTTTAGTACATTCAATTACTCTTCCTATGCGTCAGCCATTCGGCACGGTCATGGAAAAAATCTGGAGTGGAAACAAAGCTTTCAGAGCAGACAATGCTGTCTGACCACTCCTATTCCCCCCAGGGTGCATGCTCCAACATGGCAGGGTTATGTTGCTCATATCGTGCATATGGTATCTTGCATTGCTATGTCATTTGCTTAGTTTAGACATGCTTTGTGTGAATGCCACTTGTTTAGTGTCTAATTACCATATATGTGAATTATGCAATGCCATCTTGTTGCAAGACATCATATATGTGATTTATGCAATGCTATCTTGTTGCAAGACATTATATATGTGACTTATGCAATGCCATCAGTTTAGCCAAGCATCATATATGTGAATTATATCATGCCGTCCTTTTTTTGTATTTCTCATTGCATTTGTCGACAATGTTTGTATATTCAACTGCTCTTCCTGTGCATCAGCCATTTGAATTGCTGATGGAGAAATCTGGAGTGAAAACTAGGTCTTCAGAGAAGACAATGCTACCTGCTAAAGAATATATCTTGCTGGTTACATATAGCTCTTCAGAGGAGGATTCAGAGGCAGATGACCAGTCCTATTATCCCCCTAAGGTGTATGCTCAAATTTGGTAGGGTTACATCACTCATATCATGCATATGTTGTATTGCAATACTTAGTTTTTACATCATATACACAATATTGAATGCCATCTCCTTAGTTGACACATCATATATGCGATTGCCCTCTGCTCACTTGCTTAGTATATAAATCATATATTTGAATTATATCATGACATGATGTTTATATAGACAACATGTATCTGAATTATGGCATGCCAACCCACTTTCTAAAGACATAATATAGTTATATCATCTCATCCTATTTACATAGTCATCATATTTTGAATTATCTCATTATTCTATCCGTGAATTATATCATGCCATCATTTTTCCATCGACGGCATGTTTGTGATTTATAGCATGCCAACCAGTTTAATAGACACATCGTATAGTTATATCATGTCATCCTGTTTACATAGTCATCATATTTTGAAGTATGTCATTCTATCCTGTTTAGTTAGCCATCATACATGTGAAATTGTGTCATGCTATCCTGTTTAATTAGCCATCATATATGTGAAACTATGTCCTGCTATTCTGTTTGGTTAGACAACATAAATGTGAATTATTTCATGCCCTGTTTTCTTCCCTACTTTCCATTGCACCTGGATGTCTTACAATGTCTGTACATTCAATTACTTTTATTGTTTATCAGCCATTTCAATTGGAGGGGGTGATGGTAGTATCTGTGGGAGTGAAAACACGGTCTTCAGAAAAGGTCGTGCTACCTGTCGATGCAGATAGAACCATGGTTGTACTTTCCCAAGAACCAGCCCCACCACACATAACCCAGACTCACGCAGATTGTAGCCCTACCCAGTTGGACAGAGAACCAGCTACACCCCTTCTAACCCCAACCCTAGCAGATAGTAACCCAGTTCTAGTTGACACAACACTGTCTCCACCACAGAGTACCCAAACACGATTAGTTAGTAAGGCAACTGCAGTGCCCAAAGCACGAGGACCACCACTCCGAACCCGAAGTCAACACTTAAAGCAGAAGAATAATTGTTCTCAGGTCAGGTTCTGTAGCTATGGTTCATACTACTTTGCTCTTGCATCACTGTATTTACTCATAGCAACTAATTTCAAATTCGAAGGATGCAGTTGAAACTCCAATGGCGCAACAGGTATGTTTTAAACCTGTTTCTTCAACGTGTTTGCTGTTGTAACTTGCTCTATGTTGATTTCAGTTCCAATTGAATAAATAGTTATGTTCTCATGCCATGCACATTACAAGTGTTGTTATTGTTGTGTAGTTTCCCACACTTATACTCTCTCTATGCTACTTTGTATTAAATAGATATGATTTGAACTGTCTCTATCTTGATTTGGCAACATATACTAGAATGATATAGACCATACAGTGACCATACTATATAGATATATGTTTGTTTCGTGCTATTATCCTGTCCACCTTACTACTGAACTGGTTTACCAAAATGAGTTTCATATACAACATGGTAAACCTGTGATGTGTTTGTTTGTTTCTCTTTTAGAACGCGGATAAAATATTGGAGAAGAGTACCCCGTTATGCAATGGTAAAGGATGTAGTGCAGACAAAGTTCAAGATAGTGAGACATCCCTGTTGGTCTCCAAGAAAGCTGATAAAAACTATACTAAGGACACTCAGACAACCCCAAAGTTCTGTCTTGATGTAGTGTCGAGTTACTGGCTACTACTGCTGGCACCAGCTCCTCGAACTCATTGCCTGAATCAGTTCGGCTTCTTGAGTCTCAACTTCAAGTTGAAAGACATCGATCAGATGTTATGCGATAGGAAGCCGAAGGACTAAGGAAGTCCCCGCAGAATTCAGATGCATACTTTCTGGTGCAACTGCAAGTGCTGGAGGATTTAAGCGCCAAACAAGAGAAAGTTAATAAGCTTGCTAAGCATCTTGCCAGCATTATGGGTACCCAGGATATTGTTTCTTGAGCTCTTCTGAAGTGGTTTCTGTTCTGGACTTGTTTTGCTGCGGCATTTATATGCTACTTTGTTCCCTATATTTGCACTTGTGGCGAACTTTGATGCCCAGTGGATGTAATATGTGTAATAGCCATGATAGCCTAGCGTAAGTTGCTTGCTTAGTTATTTCCGTTGTCTTGTTTATTTGTTTTCTTGTAGTCAGTGCAGTTCTTTTTCCGCAGTTTGCTAGTGGCCGCAATAACCTATTTTTTAAAACTAGGCCACATTAACAATGGGCTACATATTTACTGTAGTTAACATGGGCCTCCTATGGGCCATAGAAACAATGGGCCTTCTAAGGGCCGTAGAAACAATGGGCCTTCTACGGGGCGTAGACACAATGGGCCTTCTACGGGCCGTATCATCGATGGGTCTTCTATGGGACGTATTATTGGTTGGCCAAACATGGGCCAATAACAGACCACATTATGGCCGTAAATGGGCTAGAGGATTTAAGCGCCAAACAAGAGAAAGTTAATAAGCTTGCTAAGCATCTTGCCAGCATTATGGGTACCCAGGATATTGTTTCTTGAGCTCTTCTAAAGTGGTTTCAATTCTGGACATGTTTTGCTGCGGCGTTTATTTGCACTAGGTCGCCAACTTTGACATCCAGTGTATATGATATGTGGCTTTCTTCCCTATATTTGCACTGGTGGCAAACTTTGATGCCCAGTGGATGTAATATGTGTAGTTGTCACATCCTAGCTAGTCATGCATTAGAGTGTTGCATCATGTCTTCCTTTCATCAGAAACTTGAATTGGGGAAGACAGAACCCCCAGCACCCGCTCTGGAATCAACTAAGGTTTACTAAAGATATTTTCAATGAACCTGAAATGCCCTTCTAAAAAGTTCACTCTCCTTGTCTTGGGTTAGAACCTCTGGCAAAATTGGTGCACAATTTTCTAGGTCAACAGAAGGTCATTGAATTAAATCATATGTAATTTACATTTGGCCATTTGAATGCTAGTAAATATTTTAAATGCTCAAATAATTCTGAAGATAAGTGTGGGCTGTTGGAAATATTCTAAACAGAGCCTCTGATTATTTTCAGGATTTTTAGAAGTGCCTAGCTATTTTTAATAAAGCCACAAACCTATAGAAAAATAGAAAACAAAAATTAAAAGAGAGGGAGAGAACTTACCTGGCCGCAGCCCATCAGCCGGCCCACCTGGCGGCCCAGCGCTGTGCTGGCCCATGCCAGCCAGCTGCTTCGTCCCCGCCAGGCAGGCAGAGAGCTGACGCCGGCGAGCACGAGCTCGCCACGGCACCAGCAGCTTGCCGCTTCGCGCGCCTGGACACTGGGTAGGCTCCACGTCGCCGCCCCGACCCCGTGGACACCTCACTCGCCCCCTGCCTCTCTCCCTCGCTCTCCCACACCATGGCCGACGCACCTGCCGCCGCACCGCCACCGTAGTCGCGCCCTCCGTCGTCCCCACGCCGAGCCACCGTGTCCAGAAACTCCACCGCCCTCCCCTCCTTCGAGCAAGCCGAGCCCCGAGCGCTCGCTTGCCCCGCAGCCTCTGCAACAACCTCGCCCGACTCCGCCATCGCCGGAGATCCCCTTCGTCGTCGCCACCGCATCAGCTCGTCCCCGATCGTACCGTCCATTCCTACGTGACCGCCCTGAGCTCAGATACCTCCCCATCCTCTCTGTTTGCCTTCTTGTGCACCGTAGCAACTTCACGAAGCTTCACCGCACCCGCCACCGCCGAACTCATCGCCGACGTGTCTCCGGCCAACCACCGGTCACACCACCGTGTCCAACACACTCACTACATCCCCAGGAGCCCAACGCACCTCACCACGCGCCTCGCCGTGCCCTGTAGCCTCGGGATCATATTCACCCGACTCCGGCGACCGCCAAGGTCGTCGCCGGCGACGTTTCCGGTCACCCCGAGCTCAACCACCACCACCAAATGCTGCGGCTTGCTCCCAGCTACGCGTAGATGCCGTCCGCCGCTCATTTGGTCGCCGAAACACACTAATGCACTTCCACCGCCGCGTCTGGCCTCGCTGGTGGCTAAACGCCGGCGGGTTTGACCCGTTGACCTTGACTGGGTGGGCCCAGGTTGTCTCCCCTGAGTCTATGACAAGTGGGCCCCCCTCTGCTAATTAACCCAAATTAGTTTTAACTAAATTTAGTTAGTTTAAATAACTGCTGACACGCGGCACCCACTGGTCAGGTTGACCTGGACGTCCCCGTTGACCACTGACGTCACCCTGACGCACTGCTGACGCAATAACTAATTTCTGGATTTATTTTTATATAGAGAATTCCAGAAATTGTTGCAAACTTTAAAAATCATAGAAATTAATATGTAGCTCCAAATGAAAATATTTATATATGAATTTTGATCAGAAAAATTCAATCTATCCATTGGTAATGGTTTCATGCATGACAAAACAAGTTAAACTTGATGTTTAAGAAAAATAAGATAACGCACTAATATGGCTATGTTAAATGAACTAACATTTGAATCTTTGATTCAAATGGGTTCATTCCTTTCTGTTTTAGCTTGCATTAGGCCAAGACACATTCATTTTGCCATGTCATAGCATGCATCATATTGTTGCATATTGTCATGTGTTGATTATGTTCGGTGTGTCTTTCGTGGTAGGTTCTGCCTTCGAGGATAACCCCGAATATCCGTCTGAAGGGCAGTACCCTACTACCACTACATCAGGCAAGCAGCCCCATTGATCATATCGATACAATCCCATGTTCTCGCCTCTGCTCACATTTACTACATTAAGAGAACAACGTTTCAAACTGTTGTGTGCTACGGTAGTTGAACCCTTATCCTCTGCATGACCTGTCATTGCCACAGTAACTAGATGAAACCCACTAGCATGTGTAGGAGTTGATTGAGCCATGTATGTGTTTCCTACCTTGCTATGCCTGCTATGCTTAGAGTTGTGTCAGGTCTGGTTCATCTAGGTGATGGGCTAGAGTGAAATGATTATGTCGGTAAGGTGAGGGATGTGTTGAACAAGATTTGGTAAAGGTATCGATGAGAGCCATGTAGGAGTACATGGTGGGTTGTTTCATTGAGGCCGTCCATAAGAACTGAGATCTGTATGCATGATTTAAGATTTAGCTACTACCACACATTGGGCCCTGAAATATGACCCCGCTCGACTTACTGACCCCTCTCGTCCTCTGTCCAGGAGTTGCAACTAGTTTCTAGTGTTTGTAGGTTATGTGTTGGCGGCCGTGCATAGCCCTGACCCTAGGGGTGGGCTATGATGCGGTAGATACACTGTGGCCGGGTATGCCGGGCGCCCGTTTGGCGTCTCGGGACCCTATACACATCCTTTGGGGCCGTTGAGGACACCCCGGCCGTATTTCCTTGCGGATGGAACCTGAATAGGCGATAAACCTGGACTAGAGACTTGTGTGGCTAGTCAGGTCGTGGTCTACACCCACGTCGGCTTTCGCCTGAAGTCTGCCGAGCACATGTCGTGTGCAGATGCTAAGTAGTGGAACTATGTGTGACGAAGCACACCCCTGCAGGGTATAAAACTATTCGAATAGCCGCGTTCGCGGTAAAGGACTACTTGGTTGCCTATACAGTTCATAGACAAGTTAATGGTTACCACTAAAAGACTCAAGATAAGTGTGAGTACCGAGGATGGCCCTCTCGTAGGATGACGAGGGAGGATCCTCGGTGGAGTATTGTGTTGGTGATTAGTGGACTCGTGTGCGAAAACTATTTTACTAGTGGTGTCCCGTAGGATAGCTTAGCCAAGAGTCAAAGCTGGCTTGCTGCAATAACTCCACCACCTTCTTGAGAATGAGCATGTATAGTAGGTTCTGACGTAAGACTTGCTGAGTACCTTTGTACTCATGTTTGTTTAATTACTGTTTTCAGACGACAACACCGCCCCTCCGATGGGTTTTATGTAGATCTCGACATCGATGAGTGACTTGCCACCCAGGTGGTGATCCTGGCCATGGAGGGCCCTATGTAGATAGACAGGCTTCGAGAAGCCTTCTTTCTTTCTAGCGTCTATACTCAGACTATTTGCTTCCGCATGTGCTTGTATGCTTGTATGACTTGAGTGTCGGGTCATGTGACCCCTACCTGTATGAACATGTTATGTATGGCTCTCTAGAGCCTTTAAATAAAGTACTTGAGTTGTAGAGTTTTGTTGTGATGCCATGTTGTATTTGCACATATCGAGCATATTGTGTGTATGATTGAAATGCTTGGTATGTGTGGGATCCGACAATCTAGTTGTTTATCCTTGGCAGCCTTTCTTATGGGGAAATGTAGTCTAGTGCTCCTCGAGCCATAGTAGTCCGCTACAGCCCTGTTCACCGGAGTCCTGCTAGCCCAGCACTACTGCTCAGAACACTTGACTGGCCGGCATGTGTTTCACTTCGTTCCTATGTCTGTCCCTTCGGGAAATGTCATGCGGTGACTTCCGAAGTCCTGCCTAGCCTGCTACAGCCCGGGTTCCCCGGAGTCCTGTTAGCCTAGTGCTACAGCCCGGATTCACACGCTGATGACCGACATGCTCGATGTGATTCATGTATGCCTGTCCCCATAGGTCTGTGTCGCTTTGGGTTCACGACTAGCCATGTCGGCCCGGGTTCTCTGTCATATGGATGCTAGCGACACTATCATATACATGAGCCAAAAGGCGCAAACGGTCCCGGGCCACGGTAAGGCAACACCCGTGGGGATACCGTGCGTGAGGCCGCAATGTGATATGAGGTGTTACCGGCTAGATCGATGTGACTTGGAATCGGGGTCGTGACAGCGTTGGCATCAGAGCCGGACTGCCTGTAGGTTCGTTGAGCCAAACTAGTCGATGTCGAGTCTAGAAATGCTTTAGTTATATGTAGGGTAATTGATTGTGGAAGGGAATGTAAGGCTCTTTTTACTCCTTTACCTTATGCCCTCTGATCTGTGTCATTCTCTTCTCTTTCTACGTGGGTTAAGGACTAGGCTCTCTTCTCTCTGTCAGGTTCACATGTTACTAATCTGTAGTAACTTATAGGATTGTTGGTTACTAGCCTCAGTTCAGTTTCTACCACTTTAGTATGTTATCAGTTGAACCAGAACCTTGATATGTTGTTGTTGAGTGGTTTTGCAATCTGTTGTGAATGTCTCAAATCTGTTCCTAAGCATTTACAGCTGTTATGCTATCCAATTTTCCCTAGAAATTCTAATGTCTTTGCATTGTGGTTGTGCTTTCAGATGGCCACTCGTGCTCAAAACCAAGTGGATCGCCTGACCAGGTGCCTTGATGTGCCCGGTCATACTACTATGTTAGTCCAGGTAATGATCGAGACGGGTTATCGTTGGTATCCCGAATACACTGTCGAAGAGCAATTCCGAGACTTTAATCAAAGCCAATATTTCTGCACCATCAGGATATTTCCTTCTTATCCTGGATCTACCGAAACCCTCCACTGTTCCTATGGACTCGGGGTTACTGTTGAGATGGCTGTGCAGGATGCTGCCTATTCCATGATGACCATCATGCGAGTCAGGACTGGCCTGCTTCGGAACACCGACTTCCGTTATATGCCAGCTTCACTCCCGGGAGCGCAAGGGTATCTCCAGGCTATCTATGCTGACTCCACACGTGAGGACTCACTAACTTGCACCACTGCCGAGATGCTCGAGGATAAGGACCGAGAGAATCGGGCCTTGAGACTGGAGCTTTTCAACACCCGTGCTGGTCATTGGGCCACTTTAACTCGGTTTGCACCTGCTGTGCAAGCTAGATGTATGGATACGAGGGATCTGTATCCTGTGAGATCTGCTCTACCAGACATGGTGGATTGGCGTGATGTGGGAGGCATCACCCCACCCCGTGGTCCCCGCCGGCCACCGTTTGTTGGTCCAAGACCTCATACTAGCCCCTATGGTCCACAAGCTCCTCAGGACCGTCTGTTCCCGAATGATCACGCTGAACTTCCAGGCTATGGAGCTGACTTCTATGAGGACTACTACGGAGCTGTCTGAGTTAGTAGTAGTATCACTAGCATTGTAATAGTTGTATTTCCACTGACCTGCGTGACTTGTGGAATATGACTTAGTGTGTAATCAATTACGGAGGTGTAGAAAAATAATGTATAGGAGCTTGGAATGCCTCCGATGAGATGTAACGTCTTTCATCATAGTTGTACTGTAGCCTGGGCTTGTACTAAACTATGTATGGTGTGTATGACCGTTGGTATATATATGGCAGTTCTATATTACCATGTCATACAGATGAACATCTCTGCATTCCATGTTATCCATTATATTCTGCACTTCCTTGCTAAGTTTGTGCCATCCTTATCTAAACCGTTGTCTTGTTTTCTGCTAGGATGGTCAACACCCGCAGCAACCCTGCTGCCCCGTTGTAGGGGGAAGCCAGTGCAGTTAGGGGTGAAAATCTGCCTCACCCGCCTTCTCTGGCCGAAGTGATGCTGGAGGCGGAAAGAAACAAGTGTGAGACTAACCGCTTGCTGGAGCGGATTGAGCAAAACACTGCACGCCATCGGCGAAATGACTTGGTGTCAATCAATGACTTCATCAAGTTGTACCCACCAAAGTTTAACCATTCCGTCGAGCCCCTCGACACGGATGACTGGCTTCGCATCATCACCCACAAGCTACGTTCTGCCAACATAGCCGAAGCTGATAAGGTTACTTATGCTGCCTATCACCTCGAAGGCCCTAATAGCCTTTGGTGGGAAAATTTGGAAGCTATGTGCCCGGTCGGCCAAATCACTACTTGGGCTGAATTCAGTGAGGCTTTCCGTGAGCATCACATCCCGGAAGGTCTCATAGATCGCAAGAGGGAAGAGTTCTGCAATTTCACCCAAGGAAGACTGACTGTGGATGCATATAGTCGTGAATTTGGGAATCTGGCACGATATGCTCCTGAAGAGGTATCCACCGACGCTAAGAAGCAGGCAAGGTTCCGCAAGGGACTTAACCCTGAGCTTCGCCGCGATCTTCGTCTGCACGAGTGCACCTCCTTTCAGAAGTTGGTCAATAAAGCCATCAGTGCTGAGACATGCCAGTCTGACTATGACGCTTCACGCAAGCACTCTCGTGATTTTGGCTCTTCATCCGGCTCTGGATCTCAGAAGCGCCGGGTGTGGATTCCAAGCACGCCACTGCCACCCAGGTTCATTTCGAGGCCATCCTTTGAGGCGCCTCGTCCCAACCAGCAGTTTGCACCGTCCAAGCCCTATGGTGGCCCCGCTGCTAATGCTGCTCCACGCCCCAATGTTGTGACATGTTTCAAGTGTGGAGAGCCGGGTCACTATAGTCGAGAGTGTCCCCAGAACAACAACCCCAATCAGTCTGGAAAGTCCGTTGGTCGTGGTAAGCCAGCGCGAAAGACATTCTACGCCAAGCCAGTCACCACTGCACATGGCCATGTCAACTATGTCTCAGCCGAGGAGGCTCATGAGGATCCTAACGTCGTCCTTGGTATGCTCCTTGTTAATTGCCATCCGGCATCTGTTCTTTTCGATAGTGAAGCATCTCATTCATTCATATCTGAGAGCTATGCTCGATTGCATAACACAACATTCTGTGACGTGCCCACTACCATGGAAATTCAAACCCCTGGCTCTAGATGACAAACTTCTAGAGTAAGCCATGGGAATGAAATTCTTGTCGATGGACTTGTCTTCCTTGCATCTTTAATAGCTCTCAAGTCCTCGGACATAAACATCATCTTGGGTATGGACTGGATGTCAGCTCATTACGCTAAGATTGATTGTGCCACTAGAACCGTTCAACTTACTCAGCCATCGGGAAAGACAGTCAATGTCTTAACTCGAGTGGCCAAGCGCCAGATTTACTCCCTAAATGCCAACCCCCTTCCAGACCTTGAAGATATTCCGGTAGTCCGGGACTTTCCGGATGTCTTTCCAGAAGAACTGCCAGGTGTTCCACCTGACAGGGATGTCGAGTTTGTGATAGACCTTGTTCCAGGAACCGTTCCAATTTCTAGAAGACCCTATAAGATGGCACCCTTAGAACTAGCCAAGCTTAAGAACCAACTCGATGAGTCCTTGAAAGAGGGTTTCATCCGTCCTAGTTCCTCTCCTTGGGCTTGCCCCGTCCTCTTCGTCAAGAAGAAGGATGGAACGGATTGGATGGTTGTAGATAACCGACCTGTCAACTTGGTCACTATCAAGAACAAGTATCCGCTTCCCAGGATCAACGATCTGTATGAACAGCTCGTTGGATCCTCAGTCTTTTCCAAGATGGATTTGAGGTTGGGCTACCATCAATTCAAAATCAGAAGCAGGGACATTCCCAAAACGGCCTTTGTTACTCGTTATGGCCAATACGAGTACACCGTTATGTCCTTCAATTTAACCAATGCCCCAGCCACCTTCTCTCGGTTAATGAACTCGGTCTTCATGGAGTATTTGGATAAATTCATCATAGTATACCTCGATGACATACTCATCTACTCCAAGAATGAAGAGGAACATGCCGAACATCTAAGGCTTGTATTGACGAAACTTCGAGAGCATCGCCTATATGCCAAATCCTCCAAGTGTGAATTTTGGTTGCCAGAAGTGACCTATCTAGGCCATGTAATCTCTCGTAAGGGTATTGCTGTCAATCCCGAGCGAGTTCAAGCCGTCCTTGATTGGACTCCACCTGAGACGGTCAAGCAAGTTCGGAGCTTCCTTGGCTTAGCAAGCTACTGCCGCCGCTTCGTCGAGAATTTCTCCAAGGTTGCTAAACCTCTAACTGAACTCCTCAAGAAAGATAAAAAGTTTGAGTGGACCCCACAGTGTGAGTTCAGCTTTCAGGAACTGAAAAGACGCCTGACATCTGCTCCCGTACTGGTACCACCAGATTTCTCCAAGGACTTTATTATCTATTGCAACGCCTCATGACAAGGACTAGGTTGCATACTCTTGCAAGATCGTCAGGTAATTGCCTATGCCTCACGGCAATTACACCCACATGAGGAAAACTATCCCACACATGATCTAGAGCATGCAGCTATAGTCCATGCACTCAAAACTTGGCGACATTACCTTCTCGGTAATTGTTGCGAGATCTTCACTGATCACCAACGTTTGAAATATATCTTCACCCAACCGGATTTGAATCTCAGGCAACGATGTTGGGTCGAGTTGATCTCAGATTACGACATAGGAATAACTTACACCCCGGGCAAAGCCAATGTCATGGCTGATGCGCTAAGTCGCAAATCTTATTGTAACAACCTGATGTTACAAAAAGGTCAACCACTTCTCCATGAGGAATTTCTTAAGCTTAATCTTCACATTGTTCCTCGAGGATTTCTATCCACCCTGGTGGCGAAGCCTAACCTTACGGATCAAATCATAGCTGCCCAGAAGCGTGATAAGGGCATATCCCGGGTTAAGGAAAACATTGCTAGCGGAGTTGCTAAATGTTTTCCATGGATGAGCGAGGTGTTGTCTTCTTCGAGAACCGCTTGGTGGTTCCCAAGAAACAACATCTACGCCAGTTGATTCTGAAGGAAGCTCATGAATCCCCTCTCACCATTCATCCCGGTAGTACTAAAATGTATCAAGACCTACGCCAGAGGTTTTGGTGGACTAGGATGAAGAGAGAAATTGCTCAATATATTGTTAGTTGCGACGTCTGTCGTCGTGTTAAAGCAGAGCACCAACGGCCTGTTGGCACCCTTCAACCTTTGGCTATTCCTGAGTGGAAATGGGATAAAATCAGTATGGATTTTGTCGGTGTTCTGGGAACGGGGGACCCCAGACTTTCCTGCCTGCGGCCTGCGGCATGGCTCAAAGGGGGGCCCAGCACGGGCCATATTCACCAACACTGACCCAAGACCCTCGCGAGGGGCCAAGCCTCGCGGGGCGGACGATGCGGAGCTTCCTCAGGCACGGCCTCATTAGGCTGGCTCACGAGGAGGCGGAGAGATCAAGGCGGGGTACCTCAAGAGGTGCCCGTGACGCAAGCCATGACGACCAAAGGCGCCAGGCGGGTGCCAGCCCGCGCAGCGTCCTCCTTTCCTCTTTGGTGCAAAGGGAGCAAGCGCAGCCGTGAAGTACCAAGGCATCAGGCAAAGGTTGCCATTTCGGTGCAACAAGACCAAGACCAGGAGGACTGCAAGACGGAGTTCATTGTGGAGCCCAAGACGGCGTCACCACCAGAGCTTTGTGCAGGCGAAGACTACTTTTGTCAGGATAGCTGGTACTAGCTGTCCCCCTTCAAATTAGCCCGCCATTGTTGGCTCCCTTCTCGCTCGATATTTGGGAAGAGGACCAGGGCCTCTATAAATAGGACCAACCACCCACAGAACAAGAGAGGGACGAGGGAAGAGAAAAAAGACGAGAGAAGGAAAAGAGAAGGAGGGAGAGAGAGAGAAGGGTGACTGAACTCCTCCTCGCAGTTCATCGCCCCAGCCGAGAGCAGACCCTCGCGAGGCTGTTCTTCCTTGTATTGTTCATCATCATCAGCCCAAGAGGCAATCCACCACGCCACACACTGGAGTAGGGTATTACACCACAACGGTGGCCCGAACCAGTATAAACCCTGTGTCATTCGTGTTGTTCCTTCCATTGCTTAGATCTTAGCGAGGCGGAGGGGTGCAGGTAGGTAGGAGGCGAAATCTCCGCGCGCACCCCAGTGTTCGAACCTCAAGGGTCTGCCGGAACCCGAAATCCGACATTTAGCGCGCCAGGTAGGGGTGCACCGGAATTCGTCTTCCACCGCCCCGTTCTCCTCCGACCATCGCGCCCATGCCTGACGCTCGTCGGGCCCGCGCCGAGCGCCGGGCCGCTCTCGCTTCCCGCGTCGCCCAGACGGCTCCTGTCGGCGGGCGTCCTCGCCATTCCCCGTCACCTGCCGTCAACGCCTCCTCCGGCCCGGCGGGGGAGGAGCAGCAAGCATCGTCTCAGCATCCGTCCGTGCGGCAAGACGGCCGCACCGCTACTCCCTCGCTCACCCCAACTGGTTCTTCGTCCCGTGCGCTCCGCGCACCCATGGAGGCTCGAGCTGCGCTCATCGCGGCAAACGAGCTCCTGCGCTACCATCCCGTCGATTGCGTCCACGAAGAATGGCTCGACCGCGTCGCTGAGCTCGTCCGCACCGCAGGGGGCTCTCCTGCGCCGTCCGGTCCGCTCCGCTGCACCGCACCCTGCCCCGCGCGGGCGACGAAGCTCCGGCGGCGCCCCGGCCGCCTCCTCCACAAGAAGGCGCCATGGCTCCAAGGCGCGTGGCCCCTTGGCGGAACCCGCTCCGTCAGGTGCCAGCGCGGCAAGAGCAGAGCTGCCAAGAAGTCCCTCGCCCGCAAGAATCTGCCCGGGCGCTCCCTGCTCCAGCACGTCGCGACCATGCTCCTGCTCCCGCACGTCAAGACCCAGCTGCAGCGCGTGGGGACATGCAAGACCAAGCTCTCCGTCACCCAAGGCCTCCCGTGGCCACAGCAGGCTGCCGTGCCTTCACCACCGAGCTATGCAGCGTCGCGTGGCCCGGCAAGTTCAAGCCAGACCTGCCTTCTCGTTACGACGGCACGGCTGACCCTGCGGAGTTCCTCCAGCTCTACGAGCTGGGCATCGAAGCTACCAACGGAGACGAGAAGGTCATGGCAAACTAGTTTCCCATGGCGCTCAAGGACGGGGCCCGCACCTGGCTCCTGAACCTGGCTCCAGGCACGATCTCCTCCTGGGACGAGATGCGCACCCGCTTCATCGCCAACTTCCAAGGTACTCGCGACCGGCCACCCGCCGTGAGCGACATGCGCCGCATCAAGCAACAACCCGGGGAGACCCTGCAGAAGTACATCCAGCGCTTCAACAACGCACTCCTCAAGATTCCCAAGGTGACTGAGGAGGCCATCATCTCAGCCTTCTCCGACGGCGTGCACGATGTCAAGATGAAGGAGGAGCTGGCGATGCATGAAGACCTGTGCACTTTCTTGGAGCTGTTCAACTTGGCGACCAAGTGCGCCAGGGCTGAGGAAGGGCGTCTCTCCCTCCTCGAGCTGCCTGCCGCAGACCCAGAAGAGAAGAAGCCCAAGGCCAAGGACGTGAAGCGCAAGGGGGCTGCCGTGCTCGCGGCAGAACTAGACACCAAGTGGGGAAGAGATCAGCCCGAACCTTCCAAGGGCAGCCAGTACTGTGTGTACCATGACCTACACACCCACAACACCAACGAATGTCAAGAGCTCCGAGCCGTGCGAGAAGGAAGGATCGGCCGTCGTCCCGACCGCGGTGACCGGGGCTATGGTCGAGGAGGAGGAAGGAACGCATGACGCTGGGAAGACCGTGGCCCGTGCCAAGGGTGGCGCGATCAACCTCGCGAGGATCGCTGGCAAGACCCGCCTCGCGAGGGATACTGGAGGGATCAGCCTCACGAGGATCGCCCGCATGGCAACGCAGGCCTCCCTCCACTGCCGCTGCAGCCAAGGAGAAACAAGGATCGCCACCAAGACGAGGGGGATGGGGGCTTCCAGGAGTCGCGCGCTATCGCCTGCATCCTGGGCGGGCTCAGGCCCCAGCCTCTCAATGCATCTTCAAGCAGTTCGCCCGCGAAGTGAATGCAGTCCTCCCCAGGCTTGAAGCCACGCGCCCTCTCAGGTGGTCGGCGTGCACCATCACGTTCAGCTCAGCAGATCAGCTCAAGTGTGCGGCTACAGCCGGAGTCCTCTCGATGCTTTGTTCCCCAATCATCAGCAACGTGGTGGTCACCAGGACCCTCATCGATGGCGGGGCAGGGCTCAACGTCCTGTTCGTGGAAGCATTCAACAATCTCCAAGTGCCCTACAGCCAGCTTCAGCCAACCAAGCCCTTCTCCGGAATCACCGACGGCTCCACGGTCCTGATTGGGCAGGTCCGCCTCCCTGTCACCTTTGGGGCACGCGACAACTACCGCACCGAGCTCATCGACTTCGACGTCGCTCACATTCGCCTGCCGTACAACGCCATCCTTGGGTACCCGGCGCTGGCCAAGTTCATGGCCGTAACTCACCACGGCTACAACGTTCTCAAGGTGCCAGGAAGTGGCGGAGTCATCACGGTGCCCTGTGAAGAGAAGGACGCGGTGTGTTCCCTGGAACGAGCCTTTCAGGCCGCGTCACTGAAAGACCTGGATCGCGGAAGCAGGAGGCTTCCCAAGACCGCCCCCAAGAAGAAGAAGACATTGTCCGGCCCAGTCCCTCAGGAGGCAGGCCCCTCTGGGCCCGTGCCTGCCCAGGGGGAACCTCCTTCTGTCGCATAGGAAAGCGCGCCCGGCGCCCTCCTTAGGCAGGGCTCGGGGGCTCTCCCCTGGAGGGCCACCGACCTGGCTAGGGTCACAAGGGAGGCGCTTGGGCACCACATGGAGGCGTGCTTCGAAGCACGTTTCCCTCAAGAAGGAGTAAGGCAAGGAGAGCCAGACCCTCAGGAGTTCGTCAGCAAGGCCATTCAGGAGCTACATGAGTCAAGGGTCATGAAAGGCGGCCGCCGTCTACCAGCAGTGGCTCCCCATCCAGGCGAGGATGGTGGGCTACGCGTCTGCATCGAGATACCAGGGCTCAACCGAGTCGCCTCTCTGGAGCGCCTCAGGCCCTCGCGAGTGGGGCGCTGCAGAGGTCCACCCCACAGCTGCATTCGCATGCCTTACGGCTTGCCGAACGCGGCTGTCACGTACCAGTGCCTCATGAGGGGCATCCTGGAGGCACAAGAGGCCAGGCGTTCCGCAGCCCTGGCGGAGATGGAGATGGCCCGCAGGGAGCCACCAGCGCCTCCGGAGCCTCCTGAGGCCCTTGGGCCTGGGGGCTCGTGAGGATCAGCTTCCGCAGCCCACCGAGTCTGCTACACCAACACCCCTTCGTCCTCAACGTCATCAGGTGACATCTTTCAAGTTTCACTTCCACCTGGGAGCGCCCCCCTGGGCTGCATTATTCCCAGGCTGCGTGGGTCCGTCCCTGCAGCATGTATCCCTTTTAATTCATGTTGTTAGCTTACCTTGTTGGGGGCGCCCCTCGGGCCGCATGATCCCCAAGTCGCTCGGGCCAGACCCAGCGGCGTGTATCTCATTTGCAGTTATTTCCGGTTATGCGTCATACCCACCATGCTTGATTATTTGATGCCGGCCCACGGCACCTCTTCTTCTCCATGCCTACCGCTTGCATGTTAAAGGGGGGGTACCTGAGCATCGCGACTCAGGGCTCTTACTGGCTCTCCAGCTCTCACCCTCTGGCCTTGTCCACGGCATCGCGACCTGGCATACCAGTGATGGCTGAGACCAGCTCGAGGGCCGGGACCCAAGGACGTAGAGTGCCGGCATCTAACCAAATTTGCAGGGACACATCACAAGATAAGGCCCAGTGCCAGGCGCAACCCGCCTAGAGGTAGGGCCCTGTGCGTCCCGCGCTGGCCCATGGGTGCCCAAATACACCTCGCCAGGCCCTACCATGCCAGCCACGTGTCAGGGCGGGGCTGTACACGCCCCGGGGGCTCCTCCCGGAGGGGGCCCCCTCCCACGTACCAGTGGAAGCACCATGCTCCGTGCTGGCTGACGACACTGCCGAGGAGCGGCTATGCCCGTACACATACGGAAGCGCTATGCTCCGCGCTGGTGATAAACAACTGAGGGTGGCCCCCCGGGCCGCATCAACCTCAGGGAGCCCAGAGCTCAGTGTCTAGCCTCATCGTAACGCCTCCCCTCGGGAGTGCCGCGTGAGGTGGCTGGGCACGGGGGCTGCGCCTGGGTCACGCCCAGACGCACGCCGCCCAGCCAGGCCCCCCGAGCCTGGTTCGTCGCGCGTCTCTCCCCGAGCGGAGCCAAGGTACGAAGGCTGTTTGAGCGTCAAGGGGGACTCCTGAGCATCGCGACTCAGGAGCCTAACTGGTCACGTAGCCCCTCACTCCTTAGTTCCGAAAGGCTAATGCAGGGTGAGGTATGCGCGCGGCCGGGCTCTGCAGACGTAGAACGGTAGATCCACCCACATCACACCTCCCTACTTGCTGTTCGTGCGCCAAGGGGGACTCCTGAGCATCGCGACTCAGGAGCCTAACTTGTCACGTAGCCCCTCACTCCTTGGCCCCGTCCTGGTTTCCGGTCGGGACTAACGCTGGGTGAGGTATGCGCGGGGCCGGGCTCTGCCGGTGTAGAACATACGCAAGTAGGAAGGAAAAGCGCAAATTTCAAGGAGTTCAAAAGAAAATATTATAGTCCACACTGTTATCTCAATGTCAAATGCAAGTTTAAACGCCTCCCCGAGGCATGATACATGTGCATGAATTAAAGGCAGGATAGGAGTCACAACGGAGTCACTTGTCGGCGGTGGAGCATCGCGGAGTGGGTGTGCCTCATGGAGCAGTGGGGTCGACAGCGCCTTGCTTCGGCTTGGTGCTGAAGGCCCGGAACTTCCCCAGCAGAGCCTCCGTGCGACCTTTCACGGCCTCGGCAGCGGCAGCGGCACGCTCGCCGCTTACTGGCTCCAGCAGGCCGTCGAGGTCGACGTCGGGATCGCGAAGGTAGATGTGGGTGAGCACCCGCGTCAGTGCTGCAGAAGACATGACATGCGCCTCGGCCTCCGCCGTGGGGCCAAGGCCAAGGGCGACATCTTCAAGAGCGTGAACCAGGAAGGGAAGCAGCTTGGCGGGGCCGTCCTCGGCGCCAGCCAGCGGGCTCTCCAGGCCGCTGTCGTAAAGCGTCCTTAGCGAGGAGCGAGCCTTCGCCTCCATCTCCGTGAAGGCCATGCGGTCCTCGGCAAGAACCAGGGCCTTGTCATCCAGCTCGGCCTTCCTCGCCCCCAACTCCTGCTCCAGCGTGCCAAGGCGGTCGCGGCGCTTCCTGAGCTTGACCTCCCTCTCCTTGACGGCCGCCTCGCGAGCCTTCACACCTTCTTCCTGCTCTTGGCGAAGGCGGACCTCTTTCGCGAGCTGGTCCCGCAGGCCCTGCAACTCGTCCTCCAGCGCCTTGCAGTGACCATGGACGTCGACCACCTCCCCCAGGGCTGCGTCACGAGCAGCCTTCGCCTCAAGGATGGCCTACTTCTCCTCATCGCAAGCCGTCGAGACCTGGACCAACGCCGCCCGAATCGAAGCATCGGAGCGAACCCATCCGGAAGCCAGCTCCAAGCGCCCGGCCACCAAGCGAGGGTGGGCGCCATGAAGATCCTTCCACAGTCGTTCCAACTCAGCGACAGCATGATCCAGAACGACACAAGGAGTCAGAGAGATAGCAGCCGGTAGAGTAGGAGGAGAAGGCGGCTGCGCGGCCACAGCATCCTGAGGCGGAGTTTGATGCGCCCCAATGGCTGTAGTGGTGGCGGCAGGCAAGGACACCTCGGGAGTCACTTGGGCCGTGGGGGCCGAGCTCGCCCCAGCCGGCTCAGCCAGGCCTCATGAGGACGACCGGGCAGGAGAAGCCCGTGCGTCGCGGTCACCCTCCTTCGCGGGCAGAGGTGCTGCCACGGATGGAACCTCAGGAGCTCCCTTCGACTTCTTTGCTGCGGGCGCCAACCTGTCCAAGAGATGCGGACATCAAGCCTCAGAAGCAGAATAAGAAATAAAGACAAGAATCAAACGCTTACGGGTCGTCGCCAGTGAGCTCGAGCGGCCTCCGGCCAAATTTGAAGCCTGAAAGCCGGCTGGAAGGGTCAACCTCGGGAAGCTTGGAAGCAGAAGGTGTGGTCCGCCTCGGGGCCGGGGCAGACCCACGGGAGATCAGCCCGGTCCTGTCCTTCTTCGGGATCGGGGGAAAGCTCCCCCCATCCTGCTCGTCGTCATCCTCGTCGTCATCGCTCGGAGAGAGGCGGAGAACACGGGACCTGCGCCGGGGGAGGGGAGCCCTCGACTCTCCGTCAGTCGCCTCGGAGTCAGGCCCTCTTTCCCGCTCCCCTCCTTCCTCCTCTTCGCTGGAGTCGTCGGAGGGCACGTCCACTGGTTCCTCGGGAGTTTCCATGGGCACGGGTCCATCCCCGTTGAAGACAGGCATGGACTCCACTACCTACTCCTAGTCGTCGCGGAGGAACAAGGGCGTAGGAGCACCCTCCAACCTCGCCACATCGCCCCCGACCAGAGATTGGAGGACCGCAGCCAGATCTCCGTTGGCCAAGGCCGTGGGGCTCGGATGGGGCCTCCACATCGGGAGTGAGTACAGCCGAAGCGGAGCCAGCTGGTGCTCCAGGAATTCCCTCAACAGCGACGCGCCGGTTAGCTTCGCCGCCGCCATGTTGGCCGGCCTCAGATCCGCATCCATCTTCTCCAACACCAGCTTCGCGCGGGGGTCCGCGAGCTCCGCTCGACCCCAATCGCTGGAGCTCGTGGGCTGCTCCGTGGGCAAGATCAGCCGAGGGTGAATGCGCCCAGCATCCGCCAAGGCCCACTTGCTCCTGAAGCCCTCAATCCTTTTCCCGGGGTTCGAGATGGCAATGGCGCCGCCATACGCGATGAAGCTCGCGCACGCGGAAGCAGGACCGCGAGAGGTCCGGAGGTAGAAGTAGTGATGCAGCAAGGCCACTGAGGGTTGCACCCCTACGTGAGCCTCGTAGTAATAGGCAAAGATTGCTAGGAGAAGGATGGAGTTGGGGTGGAGATGCAGAGCCTGTAGCTTGTAATGGCGGAGGACAGAGAAGAAGAACTCGGAGAAGGGAGGCACCAGGCCAGCAGCAATGGCACTTACGAAGAACGGATAGAACGTCCTCCCTTGACCCTCAGGGGTGGCGGAGCCGGCCTTGAACACCTTCGCCCCGTCGATGCCCCGCGCCGCCGCCATCCGGCGCAATCGGGCAAGGCTCGCCTCCGACACGTTCGGCGAGTCCAGGGCAGACGAGTACCAAGCTACGGCCGGGGGCTGATGAGGCGCCATGGCTTCCTTGGTCACGCGGTCGGAGTAGATCTGGAAACTTTGGGGGAAGGAAGGAGAGGCGCAAGAAAGGGGATCTGAGCAGCAACCGGAGAAAGCAAAAAGCAAAGCCTAGGCAGATGCCGCTCCTTTATCAACTCACGCGGTTGCTAAGGCGCTCACGTCCAATCAACCGCCACATGGCGCCCAAGGCCGCAGGCTGTTAGGGCCCGCGGCGCTTCGCTCTTGCCCTTCCGCCTCCCTGCACGGCCAAGTCTGGGCGCGCCTTGGGACCGGGGGCTACTGTCGGCGTTCTGGGAATGGGGGTCCCCAGACTTGCCTGCCTGCGGCCTGCGGCATGGCTCAAAGGGGGGCCCAGCACGGCCCATCTTCACCAACACAGACCCAAGACCCTCGCGAGGGGCCCAGCCTCGCGGGGCGGACGACGCGGAGCTTCCTCAGGCACGGCCTCATCAGGCTGGCTCACGAGGAGGCGGAGAGATCAAGGCGGGGTACCTCACGAGGTGCCCGTGATGCAAGCCATGACAACCAAAGGCGCCAGGCGGGTGCCAGCCCGCGCAGCGTCCTCCTTTCCTCTTTGGTGCAAAGGGAGCAAGCGCAGCCGCGGAGTACCGAGGCATCAGGCAAAGGTTGCCATTTCGGTGCAACAAGACCAAGACTAGGAGGACTGCAAGACGGAGGTCATTGTGGAGCCCAAGACGATGTCACCACCAGAGCTTTGTGCAGGCGAAGACTACTTTTGTCAGGATAACTGGCACTAGCTGTCACCCTTCAAATTAGCCCGCCATTGTTGGCTCCCTTCCCGCTCGATATTTGGGAAGAGGACCAGGGCCTCTATAAATAGGACCAACCACCCACAGAACAAGAGAGGGACGAGGGAAGAGAAAAAAAGACAAGAGAAGGAAAAGAGAAGGAGGGAGAGAGAGAGAGAGAGAGAAGGGTGACTGAGCTCCTCCCAGCAGTTCATCGCCCCAGCTGAGAGCAGACCCTCGCGAGGCTGTTCTTCCTTGTATTGTTCATCATCATCAGCCCAAGAGGCAATCCACCACGCCACACACTAGAGTAGGGTATTACACCACAACGGTGGCCCGAACTAGTATAAACCCTGTGTCATTCGTGTTGTTCTTTCTATTGCTTAGACCTTAGCGAGGAGGAGGGGTGCATGTAGGTAGGAGGCGAAATCTCCGCGCGCACCCCAGTGTTCGAACCTCAAGGGTCTGCCGAAACCCGAAATCCGACAGATTTCATCATTGGGTTTCCCAGGACCAAGAGAGGGCCATCTTCGTCGTGATCTGCCGTCTTTCCAAAGTAGCCCATCTCCTACCAGTTTGTGGGAGTATCACCGCTAGCCAGCTAGCGGATTTATACATCTCCCGAATAGTGTCTCTTCATGGTGTCCCATTGGAAATTAACTTAGACTGTGGGAGTCTCTTCACCTCTCGATTTTGGGAAAGTTTCCAAAATGCTATGGGAACTCGTCTCTCTTTTAGCACCGCCTTCCATCCTCAATCAAGTGGTCAAGTAGAGCGATTCAATCAAATTCTGCAAGATATGCTCCGAGCTTCTGTCATCTCATTCAGAATGGGTTGGGAGAAATGCCTTCCATTCACGGAGTTTGCTTATAACAATAGTTATCAAGCTAGCTTGGGCAAAGCTCCTTTCGAAGTTCTCTATGGACGAAAATGTCGAACGCCTCTTAACTGGTCAGAAACCGGGGAAATACAACTCTTTGGCTCGGATATGATCCAGGAAGCAGAAGAGCAGATTTGTGTTATTCGTGAGAAATTGAAAATGGCCCAATCTCGCCAAAAGAGTCAATATGACCGCAAGCATAAGCCTATGTCTTATGAAGTTGGCGAGAAGGCTTACCTTCGGGTTACACCTTTGAAGGGAACCCATCGATTCAGTATCAAGGGCAAGTTGGCTCCTCGTTACATTGGACCCTTTCGCATTCTTGCCAAATGAGGGGAAGTTGCCTACCAGTTGGAACTACCTCCGCATCTTTCCAGAGTTCATGATGTCTTCCATGTTTCTCAACTCAGGCGTTGCTTCTCGGATCCTATCCGTGGAGTGGACCACGAAACGGTTGATCTCCAAGATAACCTCACATATCGAGAATATCCCGTTCATATCCTTGATCAAGCCGAGCGTACCACTCGACGCCAAAATATTATGTTTCTCAAGGTTCAATGGTCACACCATTCCGAGCAAGAAGCTACTTGGGAAAGGGAGGATCGTCTTTGACTCGAGTACCCCACCTTCTTCCCGGCGGATTCTAAATCTTAGGACGAGATTCGTTTGAGTGGGGGTGAGTTGTCACATCCTAGCTAGTCATGCATTAGAGTGTTGCATCATGTCTACCTTTCATCAGAAACTTGAATTGGGGAAGACAGAACCCCCAGCACCCCCTCTAGAATCAACTAAGGTTTACTAAAAATATTTTCAATGAACCTGAAATGCCCTTCTAAAAAGTTCACTCTCTTTGTCTTGGGTTAGAACCTCTGGCAAAATTGGTGCACAATTTTCTAGGTCATTGAATTAAATCATATGTAATTTGCATTTGGCCATTTGAATGCTAGTAAATATTTTAAATGCTCAAATAATTCTGAAGGTAAGTGTGGGCTGTTGGAAATATTCTAAATAGAGCCTCTGATTATTTTTAGGATTTTTAGAAGTGCCTAGCTATTTTTAATGAAGCCACGAACCTACAGAAAAATAGAAAACAGAAATTAAAAGAGAGGGAGAGAACTTACCTGGCCGCAGCCCATCAGCCGGCCCACCTGGCGGCCCAGCGCTGTGCTGGCCCATGCCAGCCAGCTGCTTCGTCCCCGCCAGGCAGGCAGAGAGCTGACGCCGGCAAGCGCGAGCTCGCCACGGCACCAGCAGCTTGCCGCTTCGCGCGCCTGGACACTGGGTAGGCTCAACGTCGCCACCCCGACCCTGTGGACACCTCATTCACCCCTACCTCTCTCCCTCGCTCTCCCGCACCATGGCCGACGCACCTGGCGCAGCACCACCGCCGTAGTCACGCCCTCCGTCGTCCCCGCGCCGAGCCACCGTGTCCAGAAGCTCCGCCGCCCTCCCCTCCTTCGAGCAAGGCGAGCCCCGAGTGCTCGCTTGCCCCGCAACCTCTGCAACAACCTCGCCCGACTCCGCCATCGCTGGAGATCCCCTTCGTCATCGCCAACGCATCAGCTCGTCCCCGACCATGCCATCCATTCCTACGTGACCGTCGTGAGCTCAACTACCACCCCATCCTCTCCGTTTGCCTTCTCGTGCACCGTAGCAACTTCACGAAGCTTCACTTCATGCGCCACCGCTGAGCTCGTCGCCGACCTGTCTCCGGCCAACCACCGGCCACACCACCGTGTCCAACACACTCACTGCATCCCCAGGAGCCCAACGCACCTCACCACGTGCCTCGCCGTGCCCTATAGCATCGGGCTCATCTTCACCCGACTCCGGCGACTGCCAAGGTCGTCGCGGGCGACGTTTCTGGTCACCCCGAGCTCAACCACCACCACCAAATGCTGCGGCTTGCTCCCAGCTACGCGTAGATGCCCTCCGCCGCTCATTTGGTCACCGAAACGCACTAATGCACTTCCACTGCCGCGTCTGGCCTCGCTGGCGGCTTAACGCCGGCGGGTTTGACCCGTTGACCTTGACTGGGTGGGCCCAGGTTGACTCCCCTGAGTATATGACAAGTGGCCCCCCCTCTGCTAATTAACCCAGATTAGTTTTAACTAAATTTAGTTAGTTTAAATAACTGCTGACACGCGGGACCCACTGGTCAGGTTGACCTGGACGTCCCCGTTGACCACTGACGTCACCCTGATGCACTGCTGACGCAATAACTAATTTATGGATTTATTTTTATATAGAGAATTCCAGAAATTGTTGCAAACTTTAAAAAATCATAGAAATTAATCTGTAACTCCAAATGAAAAGATTTATATATGAATTTTGATCAGACAAATTCAATCTATCCATTGGTAATGGTTTCATGCATGACAAACCAAGTTAACCTTGCTGTTTAAGCAAAATAAGATAATGCACTAATATGGCTATGTTAAATGAACTAACATTTGAATCTTTGATTCAAATGGGTTCATTCCTTTCTGTTTTAGCTTGCATTAGGCCAAGACACATTCATTTTGCCATGTCATAGCATGCATCATATTGTTGCATATTGTCATGTGTTGATTATGTTCGGTGTGTCTTTCGTGGTAGGCTCTGCCTCCGAGGATAACCCTGAATATCTGTCTAAAGGGCAGTACCCTACTACCACAACATCAGGCAAGCAGCCCCATTGATCATATCGATACAATCCCATGTTCTCGCCTCTGCTCACATTTACTGCATTAAGATGTTTCAAACTGCTGTGTACTACGGTAGTTGAACCCTTATCCTTTGCATGACCTGTCATTGCCACAGTAACTAGATGAAACCCACTAGCATGTGTAGGAGTTGATTGAGCCATGTATGTGTTTCCTACCTTGCTATGCCTGCTATGCTTAGAGTTGTGATAGGTTTGGTTCATCTGGGTGATGGGCTAGAGTGAAATGATTATGTCAGTAAGGTGAGGGATGTGTTGAACATGATTTGGTAAAGGTATCGATGAGAGGCCATGTAGGAGTACATGGTGGGTTGTTTCATTGAGGCCGTCCATAAGAACTGAGATCTGTATGCGTGATTTAAGATTCAACTACTACCACACATTGGGCCCTGAAATATGACCCCGCTCGACTTACTGACCCCTCTCGTCCTCGGTCCAGGAGTTGCAACTAGTTATTTTTGGTGTTTGTAGGTTATGTGTTGGCGGCCGTGCGTAGCGCTGACCCTAGGGGTGGGCTATGATGCGGTAGATACACTGTGGCCGGGTATGCCGGGCGCCCGTTTGGCGTCTCGGGACCCTGTACACATTGTTTGGGGCCGTTGAGGACACCCCAGCCGGATTTCCTTGCGGATGGAACCTGAATAGGCGATAAACCTGGACTAGAGACTTGTGTGGTTAGTCAGGTCATGGTCTACACCCACGTCGGCTTTCGCTTGAAGTCTGCCGAGCACATGTCATGTGCATACGCTAAGTGGTGGAAACATGTGTGACGAAGTACACCCCTGCAGGGTATAAAACTATTTGAATAGCCACGTCCGCGGTAAAGGACTACTTGGTTGCCTATACAGTTCATAGACAAGTTAATGGTTACCACTAAAAGACTCAAGATAAGTGTGAGTACCGAGGATGGCCCTCTCGTAGGATGACGAGGGAGGATCCCCGGTGGAGTATTGTGTTGGTAATTAGTGGACTCGTGTGCGAAAACTATTTTACTAGTGGTGTCCCGTAGGATAGCTTAGCCAAGAGTCAAAGCTGGCTTGCTGCAATAACTCCACCACCTTCTTGAGAATGAGCATGTATAGTAGGTTCTGATGTAAGACTTGCTGAGTACCTTTGTACTCATGTTTGCTTAATTACTGTTTTCAGACGACAACACCGCCCCCTCCGATGGGTTTTATGTATATCTCGACGTCGATGAGTGAGTTGCCACCCAGGTGATGATCCTGGCCATGGAGGGCCCTATGTAGATAGACATGCTTCGAGAAGCCTTCTTTCTTTCTAGCGTCTGTACTCAGACTATTTGCTTCCGCATGTGCTTGTATGCTTGTATGACTTGAGTGTCGGGTCATGTGACCCCTACCTGTATGAACATGTTATGTATGGCTCTCTGGAGCCTTTAAATAAAGTACTTGAGTTGTAGAGTTTTTTTGTGATGCCATGTTGTATTTGCACATATCGAGCATATTGTGTGTATGATTGAAATGCTTGGTATGTGTGGTATGCGACAATCTAGTTGTTCATCCTTGGCAGCCTTTCTTATGGGGAAAGGTAGTCTAGTGCTACTTGAGCCATAGTAGTCCGCTACAGCCCGGTTCACCGGAGTCCTGCTAGCCCAGCACTACTGCTCAGGACACATGACTGGCCGACATGTGTTTCACTTCGTTCCTATGTCTGTCCCTTCGGGGAAATGTCACACAGTGACTTCCGGAGTCCTGCCTTGCCTGCTACAGCCTGGGTTCCCTGGAGTCCTGTTAGCCCAGTGCTACAGCCTGGATTCACACGCTGATGACCGACATGCTCGATGTGATTCATGTATGCCTGTCCACATAGGTATGTGCCGCTTTGGGTTCACAACTAGCCATGTCAGCCCGGGTTCTCTGTCATATGCATGCTAGCGACACTATCATATACGTGAGCCAAAAGGCACAAACGGTCTCGGGCCACGGTAAGGCGACACCCGTGGGGATACCGTGCGTGAGGCCGCAATGTGATATGAGGTGTTACCCGCTAGATCGATGTGACTTGGAATCGGGGTCCTGACAACGTTAGCCATGATAAACTAGCGTAAGTTGGTTGCTTATTTATTTCCTTGTTGTCTTGTTTATTTGTCTGCTTGTATTCAGTGCAGTTCTTTTTCCGCGGTTTGCTAGTGGCCGCAATAACCTATTTTTTAAAACTAGGCCACAATAACCATGGGCTACATATTTACTATATTTACCATGGGCCTCCTACGGGCCGTAGAAACAATGGGCCTTCTAAGGGCCGTAGAAACAATGGGCCTTCTATGGGTCGTACATTCATTGGGCCTTCTACAGGTCGTATGATCGATCGGACAAACATGGGCCAATAAGAGACCGCGTTATGGGCCGTAAACGGGCTAGATTTGAAATCGTCCGTTCATGGGCCGACCATAATGGGCCGTCGTTAATTGGCCGTATTTGATGTCGTTATGAAAACGACCCTAAGGATTAACAGGCCGCAAACAGGCCAATTGTAACCACGGGTTGAATTTGGCCCACAAGCAAAAAAGGCCAGTAACGGGCCGTAAGTAACCGAATGCTGGAAATAACCCAAGAATAAATGGGCCTTGAGAAGGCCAAAAGATAACATGGGTTGGAAATGGCCCAATGGAATAATGGGCCTTTAATGGGTATAAAGCGGTACACTGTTCATTGCGGGCTAGATTCACCACGGGCCGTTAATGGGCCAAGAGTTACAAATGGCCTCATATGGTCCGAAAGATATGATGGGCCGTACATGGGCTAGAAGTTACAACAGGTTGCAATCATATTGGACGTCTCGGATGAAGCTACTGGGCTTAATTCCAATAGGCCGTAACGGGCCGTGAGTTAGCGGGCCGTAAATGGGCTATATACGAACAAGCCGTTAACAGGCTTTCCGTGGGCCAACCCGTTACCTTTTGACCAAGTCAAACAGGCCGACGTTTTCACCGGAATGGGCCTTTGTTGGGCCGTGCCACGTGTCAATGTATCATAGGCACACCTGTCCAATGAATGGATGACATCTGTCCCATCAGTGAGCCAACACGTGTTTCCTCCGGTCAATGACAATTTTACACGTGGAAAATCCTAATTGGTCCAGGCTGTTAACGGGTTATCGGATCCAAAACCATACCAGATAGCGTAACGGCGACCCGTTACGGTGGATGTCACGTGTTGGTCACCCTTGACGAAAGCACTTCTATGACGCGCGATTTATCGTCATGGAAGTGGACTCTTCCGTGATGATAATTTTGGTAATGTCATGGAACACTTCTATGACAACACAGGTATGGCTCGTGCTCATGTATTGCGTGAAAGTTGAAAAAGTTTGAGAACGTCAAAAGTATGAAACAATTTCTTGGCTTGTCATCGGGGTTGTGCGTGATTTAAATATTTTGTTTGATGAAGATGGAGCATAGCTAGATTATATGATTTTGTAGGTATAAGCTTTCTTTGGCCATGTTATTTTGAGAAGACATAATTATTTTGTTAGTATGCTTGAAGTATTATTGTTTTTATGTCAATATTAAACATTTATTTTGAATCTTACAGATCTGAACATTCATGCCACAATAGAGAGAATTACATGGATAAATATGTCAGGTAGCATTCCACATCAAAAATTCTGTTTTTATCATTTACCTACTGGATGACGAGCAGGAATTAAGCTTGGGGAGGCTTGATACATCTCCAATGTATCTATAAGTTTTGATTGTTCCATGCTATTATATTATCTATTCTAGATGTTTTATATGCATTAATATGCTATTTTATATGATTTTTGGGACTAACCTATTAACCTAGAGCCCATTTCTAGTTTCTGTTTTTTTCCTTGTTTTAGATTTTCACAGAAAAGGCATACCAAACGGAGTCCAAACGGAATAAAACTTTCGCCATGATTTTTCTTGGAGCAGAAGACACCCAAGAGACTTGGAGTACAAGTTAGAGGAGCCTCGAGGCGGCCACAAGGGTGGAGGGCGTGCCCCGGGGGGTGGGGCGCGCCCCCCGACCTTATGGGCCCCTCGTAGCTCCCCTGACCTAATTCTTTCTCCTATATATACTATTATACCCCAAAAACATCCAAGGGAGCCACGAAACCACTTTTCCACTGCCGCAACCTTCTGTACCCGTCAGATCCCATCTTGGGACCTTTTCCGGCATCCCGCCGGAGGGGGAATCGATCATAGAGAGATTCTACATCAACACCAGTGCCTATTCGATGAAGCGTGAGTAGTTTACATCAGACCTATGGGTCCATAGCTAGTAGCTAGATGGATTCTTATCTCTCTTTGCTTGTCAATACCATGTTCTCCTCGATGTTCTTGCAGATCTATTCGACGTAATACTCTTTTGCGGTGTGTTTGCCGAGATCCGATGAATTGTGGATTTATGATTAGCTTATCTATGAATATTATTTGAATCTCCTTTGAATTCTTATATGAATGATTTGATATCTTGCAAGTCTCTTCGAACTATCAATTTAGTTTGGCCAACTAGATTGGTTTTTCTTGGAATGGGAGAAGTGCTAGCTTTGGGTTCAATCTTGCGGTGCCCTTTCCCAGTGACAATAGGGGCAGCAAGGCACGTATTGTATTGTTGCCGTCGAGGATAACAAGATGGGGTTTTCATCATATTGCTTGAGTTAATCCTGCTACATGATGTCATCTTGCTTAATGTGTTACTCTGTTCTTATGAACTTAATACTCTAGATGCAGGCAGGAGTCGGTCGATGTGTGGAGTAATAGTAGTAGATGCAGAATCATGTCGATCTACTTGACACGAACATGATGCGTATATTCATGATGATTGCCTTAGATATTGTCATAACTTTGCGCTTTTCTATGAATTGCTCGGCAGTAATTTGATTACCCACCGTAATAATTTCTATCTTGAGAGAAGCCACAAGTGAAACCTATGGGCCCCAGGTCTATTTTACATCATATTAGTTTCCCATCAACTTGCCAATTTCCATTTCTGTTGCCTTACTTTGCAATCTTTTACTTTCCGTTCCATAAACCAAAAATACCAAAAATATTACTTTATCGTTTATCCATCTCTGTCAAATCTCACTTTGCGAATAACCGTGAAGGGATTGACAACCCCTTTTGTCACGTTGGTTGCAAGTTGGTGTTTGTTTGTGCAGGTATTCGGTGGCTTGTTGCGTAGTCTCCTACTGGATTGATACCTTGGTTCTCAAAACTGAGGGAAAATACTTATGCTCCTTTGCTGCATCACCCTTTTCTCTTCAAGGGAAAAACGAACACAAGCTCAAGAGGTAGCAGGAAATAGTTCAATGTAGAGGAGATTAAGAATCTTGAGGTAGCTGGTTTGGTTAGAGGAGTACTGCACCCAACATGGTTAGCAAACCCAGTGGTCATTCGCGATGCTAACGGGAAATGGAGGCTTTGCATAGATTTCACAGATCTCAACAAAGCTTGCCCAAAGGACCCATTTCCCTTACCGCGCGTTGACCAGATTGTGGAATCCACTTAAGGTTGTGATTTTCTCTCTTTTCTAGATGCATACTCCGGATATCATTAGGTCTTCATGTCCAAAGAAGACGAAGATAAGACCTCGTTCATCACCCCGTGCGGCACGTAGTGCTTTGTACGCATGCCTTTCGGGTTAAAGAGTGCCAGGTCCACTTTTGCAAGAGCAGTCCAGACTGGTTTTGAACCGCAACTGCACTTAAATATTGAGGCTTATATGGATGATATCGTGGTTAATACCAAGGACAACCCTCATTCAGGATTTAGAAGAAATGTTTGCTAATCTGCACTAGATCAACTTGAAGCTAAAACTTGAGAAGTGTGTGTTTTGTGTTCGCTCCAGAAAGTTACTTGGCTTCTTCGTGTCCCATTGGGGGATCGAAGCCAACCCCAACAAGATCAATGCCATCGAGCAGATCCAAGCACCCAAGACAATTAAAGACGTGAGGCGTCTGATGGGATGTGTTGCCGTGCTTAGCAGATTCATCTCCAAGTCTGTCGAGCGCGCCCTACCGCTCTTCGAAATCTTGAAGGAGGCAGGGCCCATGAGGTGTACCCCGGAAGTAGATGCAGCTTTACAAGAATTGAAGATCTACTTGTCTATCTGTGCCCACCTTGGTTGCCCCTAACCCGCAAGAGCCGTTGCTGTTATACCTGGCGGCAACTAATCAAGTGGTTAGTGCAGCCTTCGTCGCACAGTGGGAAGTAGAGGAACCAGAGAGTGAACAAGGGCCAGCAGGACCGGATGAGGATTAGGGCAGAGAAGAGCACGACAGCAAGAGCACCCCAAGGACGCGGCAAGGAAGAAAGTGGTGCAGTGCCCAGTGTACTTCGTTAGCTCCCTGTTACAGGAGGCTAGATCGAGGTACTCTAGTGTGCAAAAGTTGAATTTTGGCCTCACCATGGCCTCAGGGAAACCGAGCCAGTACTTCCAAGACCATGAGATCACGGTTGTTACTCGCTTCTCGTTGCAAAGAATACTCCGGAACCCTGAGGCTACTGATAGAATATTGGAGTGGGCTTTGGAGTTATCCAGCTTTGGCATGAAGTTTGAGAGCATGTCAACAATTCAGAGTAGGGCATTGGCAGAGTTTATTGCAGAATGGACACCAACCCTTGATGAAGAGGTACTGGAAACAGTTGCCCTTGGCATGGTGCGCCCCAAGAATGGATTATGTATTTTCATGGAGTCTTCTCCCTACTAGGTGTGGGGAGCACCTGAAGTACGTCGTCCAGATGCATTTTGCCCGGGAGGAGGTAACCAACAATACATCATAGTATGAAGGGCTCCTTGACAGGCTCAGGATTGCCGCCGAACTAGGAATCAAGAAGCTAATCACTCGAGGAGATTGACAGCTTGTGGTGAGACAAGTCAACAAGGATTATCAAAGTCCATTGATGGAGGCATATGTTGAGGAAGTGAGAAGATTGGAGGAGCGCTTTGACGGATTGCAAACAGAGCACGTACCCAGTGCGGAAAACAGCATAGCTGATCATCTGTCAAAGTGTGCTGCGCAAAAGTTTACTTTGGAACCATGAACTTTTGTTCTCCATCTTACTCAGCCATCTGTATCCCCCGCAACAATGGCCCAGAAAAGGAGGAAGATGGACTCTGGTAAGCCTCTCCCGGTAGAGCCTCCTGGGGCTCTTGGCAGGGACCCTGCCGGAAACAGATTCCCATCACTTGCGGGACAACACCCTCAAGCCGGGCCAATGGACCCCATGAATGAGGAACGTGCTCCCGCAGATAAGGAGGTGCCGCTAGTCCTTGTTGCCGAGCCCCAGGCTCCAACTTGGGCAAGGCACAAAGTCCATTTACTCCAAACAGGAGAACTTCCTGATGACCCAGATGAAGCTGAAAGAGTAGCCCGAAGTGCCAGTATGTATCAGTTTGTCGATGACATTCTATACAAAAGGAGGCCCAATGGTGTGAAATTGAAGTGCATCTGCTGGGAAGAAGGAAAGGAACTGCTGGCGGAAATACAGAAAGGCAAGTTCATCTCCCACATTGGATCAAGGGCATTATTTGGGAAAGCATTCCGGCAAGGATTCTATTGGCCCACAACCCTCCAAGATGTGGTCGAGCTAGTCACCAAATGTGAAGCCTCCTAGTTCATTCCAAAAACATCCACCTGCCTGCACAAGCTCTTCAGACAATCCCTTTGTCATGGTCGTTTTTGGTTTGGGGGCTCGATATCCTCGGCCCTTTCCCCCGAGCTGTCGGGGGCTTTGAATTCTTGTTCGTTGCTATCGACAAGTTTAAAAAGTGGTCGGAAGTAGCTACCGTGAGAAAGGTGACTGCTCAGTCAACTATGAAGTTCTTGAAAGACTTGGTGTATCACTTCGGAGTCCCAGCAGTGATCATTACCAACAATGGCACCCAGTTCACGAGCAGCGCCTTCATGCAATATGTTCATGCCCACGGAAGCAAGATATCATTTGCCCCTATTGCACATCCCAGAAGAAATGGAAAAGCTGAGAGGGCGAACGCTGAAGTGCTGCGAGGACTCAAGACGAGAACATTTGATACGCTGCGGAAGCACGGCAGGCGGTGGATCGATGAGCTGCGGTAGTTCTTTGGTCCCTCAGAATGACACCAAATCGAGCTACCGGGCAGACTCCCTTCTCCCTAGTCTATGGGGCAGAAGTAGTTATCCCCATGAAACTCATTTATGGGTCGCCTCAAGTGCTTGCCTATGATGAAGTAGCACAAGATCAGCACCGGCTTCATGTTGCTGTGCTACTCGAGGAGAACCGTCTCCGGGCTGCTACGTGTGTTGCATGCTATCAGCAAGCCTTGCATCACTATCACAGCTGCAGGGTTCATGCCCAGTGTTTTGAGGAAGGCGACCTTGTCCTTAGGCGCGTTCAGTCAGCCAAGGGTGCAAACAAGTTGATGCCAAAGTGGGAAGGCCCTTACTGGGTAGTATGAGTCACCAGACCTGGCGCAGTCCGTCTGGAGACCAAAGATGGCATTAAATTGCATAACTCATGGAATATTGAGCATCTCCAAAATTTCTACCCGTAAGGCGCGCCCGGCAACCACCATTTTGTATAGGCCTTTCCTCAGTTGCATGTAACTCCTTGTACAAAGCCACGCGAAGACCCGGAGCAACAGAGAAATATACGAAGTGCTGGGACCCCCTACAAGTTGCATGCATGCATAAGCATTTCATGAGCATTGCATATACATATAGACAAGATCGCATCTTGCATCATTTCCATCTACATAATACTGCAGGTTCCTGCCGTGAACTTGGCCTCGATAGGGAGCTGGAAAGATGAACCCATGTTGCGATCTCCGACAAGCCAAAAAAAAGTTCTATCTCTTGTCCATATGTGTTTTGTAAGCAAATACGTGTGCATAAGAAAACCTCGCCGCTTCTTGAAACTTAGGTGCTCCCACCCCTTGACGTGAACGTTGCTTCGGTCAGGATGGTCGTAGTGGCCTTTGGTGAAAAAAGATTGGCAGGGGGCTGGTCCCTCATCGCAATTTTCGCCCGGTAGGCTTGGTCCCCAGCAGCAAAATAGAGGGTACCGGCAAGAGAGCCTGCAGAGGGAAACTCTTTTATTTAAAATAAAGAGGCACTCCACCTCTGCATGGACATATACGTGCACGAGTTCCCGACAAGGTTCATCTTTTTCGTTAAATATGCTGATCGAACAAGTACAAATCTTACAGGACATAAACATGGATACAAGATATTACATTATTTGAACTAAAATTTGGCAGGTGCCTACAATTTAAGATTGAAAAAAAGATAAGTGCCCCGTAATCTCCTCTTTTCATTTTCCCTCCACCAGGTATTGCAGTGGGAAGAGGAGAGGACGAAAAGGACACCCCAGCAGGAGCCCATCCCGGTCCCGCCATGACCTGCCGGGTGTGGCCTGACAAGATTAGGAGTGGCAAGGCTGTGAAGGAGGGGCACAGAGAGCAAAGCGGCGGTGCCCTGGTCACCACCTCCAGGGCCAGCAAGAAGCCCTGGCTTGAGCACCCGTGGAGTCATCCACCAAAGATCAGTCGGAAGATTGCTGGAGGGGAGGCGAAGGCACCAAGGGAACATCCCTCCCCGGCTATCACCCAAAGAGACTGGTGATAATGGTGTCGGGGATGGAGGGGAAGAGCGGAAATGCGAGGCGGCATGTCACCAGTAGGAGGCGGAGGCATCCACGCCATCATACTCCAACTTGACGCCCAGCCACCCGCCTTCTCCGTCTTCCCTTGATTTCTCTCCCTCATCACTGCTCCGGAGAAGTGCCAGGGCCCCAGCCTAACGCCTTCCCCAAAGAAATAGCAAAGGGCCAAGATGGCCAGGAGGCTTGGGGCACACCGCACCCCACCTTGGTGGGCAGGAAGGTGTGCCCCCCTTCAACATCGGCCCCGAATCTACCAGAAGGGGCAGTGCTGGGATTACCAACGATCCCCAGACCTGCCTCCCAGGTGAGCATCAAAAGTGCCAAGGATCTAGTCGCCAAGCAAACAAGCAGCAGCAGCTCGGGGCAAGATGCTGCATTACCCAACGGGTAACCGACCGTGGCGGAAGAGACAAGCATATCCCCACAATGGGGAATCTTGGTGTCTCCCACACCACGAGCAGTTCATCCACCGCGTCTTCTCCAGGCTGGGGCCAGACTCACTCCCCAAGCATCAGCGTGAGTATTTGATGTCGCCAATGTCAAGATAGAGCCCGGGGCCTGGCCCCGGGTTCCTCTCCTCAACATAACCAGCAAGAAGCAGGGGATGGAGGTGAAAGGATACGAGGATGGATGACCCCGCTCCTCCCTCGCCCCTACTTTTATACGTGGGTCAAGGAAGAGAGATGACCCCTCAACGGGTGACCATGGCCCTTCTCCACCAATTCAAGAAGACCGGGCCCTCGCCTTGATGCTCTACCGCACCACGTGCCTTTGCTACCTACCCCGCGCGATGCATGCAGCATACATGGCTGAGGATAAGGGCGTGGTGGGAAGAGTCAGTTGGTAGTTTCTATCTCGTGCGTTGAAGTCATTCACGGGCCATTACAAGAGTGGCCCCACCATGATTGGCTTTACACGATGTGCGGGAAAACCAGAAACTGGCGCGGACTCAAGATTAATGAAGAAGTGAAGAAGATCGTAGGGGGCCAGCCACTTACACGCCCCTGCCTGTGCACTTATTGGGGCCTACCCCGATGATGCCCAGTAGCGCGTTCGGGACAAACCTGAGGGCTTCTGTTGGTGCAACAAACACTGGGTCCGTTGCCCAGACTGTGCACAGGCACGAGAGAAAAATTACAACTCCCAAGCTCAGGCCGAAGCAAAAGAGACCAGTTCTTCGAAGGACCAAAGTGCAACCTAAGAGGACCAAGATTAGTCAGAGAAGTAGAATATCACCAAGGGAAAAGCCTCCCTTGCCGGGCAGGCGAGCCTAGAAAGGATGGGGTCAGTGTCGGTGTCAAAACCGGCCGATCTCGGGTAGGGGGTCCCAAACTGTGTGTCTGAGGATCGAAGGTAACAGGAGGCAGGGGACACGATGTTTACCTTGGTTTGGGCCCTTTTAATGGAGGTAAGACCCTACTTCCTGCTTGATTGAATTTGATGAGTATAGGGGTTACAAGAGTTGGTCTACCTCGAGATCGTAATGGCTAAACCCTAGATGTCTAGCCTATATCCTTATCCTCGCCTCTACACACTAAACCCTCCGGTTTATATAGACACCGGAGGGGCCTAGGGTCGTACAAAGTCGGTTTACAGAGAAAGGAAACTTCATATCCGAACACCAAAGCTTGCCATCCATGCAAAGGAGAGTCAAGGAGACCTTCCCCGTGTCGTTCCAACCGTGCCATTCGCACAACCCCCTTGGGAATAGGCGAGTTTTAAGGCTCATGAGGGGGCGCTTGATATTCACTGCCTTTATAAGGGGATAAGAACCCACCTTTTTACCCCTGTCCTTCTTCTTCCTCAATCCTTCCGTCCTTGAGCTCCAGCACCCATGCTTCAATCTTTTCTGCCACCACCAAACACTCTAACCATGTCTGGATCTGGCTCTCGAGGCAAGTGGGTGGCCTCCTCCGTAATGAAGAAGGACATCAAGGAGCTCCGTGATGCGAGGTACTTGACACAGAAATCAAACACATCCCCCCTACCAAAGAGCAAGACATTCCCACTCCAGAGCCCTGTGAGAGGGTTGTATTCATCCCTCATTTCCTCCGCGGACTGGGGTTTCCTCTCCACCCATTTGTTCGCGGTCTCATGTTCTATTACGGTCTATATTTTCACGATCTAGCCTCGAAATCCTTGTCGGTGTCAAAACCGGAGGATCTCGGGAAGGGGGTCCTGAACTATGCGTCTAAGGCGGATGGTAATAGGAGGTAGGGGACACAATGTTTACCCAGGTTCAGGCCCTCTCGATGGAGGTAATACCCTACGTCCTGCTTGATTGATCTTGATGATATGAGTATTACAAGAGTTGATCTACCATGAGATCATAAAGGCTAAACCCTAGAAGCTAGCCTATGATTATGATTGTTGTTGTCCTACGGACTAAACCCTCCGGTTTATATAGACACCGGAGGGGCTAGGGTTACACATAGTCGGTTACAAGGTAGGAGATCTACATATCCGAACTCCCAAGCTTGCCTTCCACGCAAAGGAGAGTCCCACCCGGACACGGGACGAAGTCTTCAATCTTTTCTATTTTCATAGTCCAATAGTCCGGCTGTCCGAGGACCTCCTAATCCAGGACTCCCTCACTCCTTCCTCTACATCTCGGCATTCATCGTCGTGTGTGAGGCATTCCTCCACATTCCCCCACACTTCGGCCTGTTGCTCAAGGCTTTGAACATGAAGCCGAAGGTGGTCGACGGAGAGCACGCGGATTGCGGTGGCGCCATGGTGAGCAAACTCCCCAATGTTACTTGGCCTAGAAGGGCCTTCGTGGAGACCATCAAGACATGGCAGCATGAGTGGTTCTACATCACCCAACCCCCGTGGCACCAAATGGGCGACTGCTCCTGCTTTCAGATCTGGACACCTGCTGCGGCTTGCATCGTGGACCAACAAGGGTCTAGATTGGGGATCATCCGATGAGTTTTTGAAGCTGCAAAAGCGCATCAAAAGTATCATAGAGAAGGACACCAGCCTCCCTGACATGATCCAGGTGATGCTCATCCGCTGAACCCTTCCCTGCCAACGGCGGCCTCTCCGCATGTGGGAGTTCAATCTGGAAGGGCCGCGGACCCTGTAGCTATTCTTCGACACAACGCACGAAGCAATTTGGAAGCTGCTCTTCAAGACTTAGAAGTCGTGGCCACAGACGTACGAGGACATTGGCCTCGACTGCAATCATCCAGCCTCCCCGGTAAGTACTAAATTTCCGAACATAACTTAGTTCATCAATCAATGGAAGGGGTGCACTGAAAATTCCATCCTATAAACATGGCTGGACCAAAAAGGTGGAGCAGATCAGGTGTCCAGCTCCACTCCCTAAAAACCCAGCTGATCCTCTATTAATGAGGATGCTAGTCCCGGTGCCCTATCAGGCGCCGGAGAAGAAGGCCAAGAAGAAAAGCAAGGAGGCCAAAGGTGGCCTCCAGCATAAAGGTTCTTCGGACGCAGCATCTGGAGAGACCGAAACTCACTCCTCCCATGAGGAAGATGAAGAGGAGGAGGAGGAGGAGGAGGAAGAGAGCAATTCTCCCCCGAAGGGGGGGAAGAAGAAGGGGGCGGCCTTTGTAGACCCAGAGGCGGAGGCACCCAAGAGTAGGAGAATATCCCTCCCGGACGGCTCGGATTCAGATGTTGAAGCCATCCCCGAGTGGTTCCCCAGGTAGAAGCCCCTCGCCATATCGTAAGTATACAAGTGTGCCTTTCATATGCCCAATCTTTATGATTGTAATTTAACACACCGTTTGGTCCAGTCCGGCCTGTGATCTCCCCCAACAATCATCGGAGGGGAATTCTTTGGATCCGGGGATGATGGAGAGCGAGTCGCCTCCACACCTATCGCCACGGACAACACCAAAGCATTGTCCCGAAGGGCGTCTCCGAGCCACGGAGCCGTACGGGAGGCCGCCGAAATGGCATCAGAGGGTAGCGCTTTGGACGCCAAAAACATGGGGGGAACAATCCCCACGGAGACTGACGACGGGGGCCTTCATCAGTCCGGCCCCCAGCCGAACACTGTTCCGGAAACCCAAGTGGATCCGGAACCGAATAAGCAACCATTCAAGGGAGGGGGGAGTGCCAACACCAGCGGCGCCCTCCATTAATGCGGAGGCGCCGAGCACATTGATGGAGGCACTGCAACGCGCTTCATTCGTGGAGGAGCACCGCACCCTGATGGGTGTGGTGGTTGAAAAGGTTCAGTCCACCAAGAGTGGTTGAAAAGGTTCAGTCCTGACCACTTTTCATATGAAAATTATGCCTGTATATAAATAGTAGCCCCTAAGACTCTGCTCGTCTTTTTGAAAAAAGGGCGAACATAGGATCGATAGTATTCACAGGAGATAATGTACTTTCCTATTTTGAGAAGCAGGTTTCACTGTTAGCGGCAACCGCCCAGGCCGCCGAAGTATCCGAGCTCAAGCGTAAGCTATGGCTGGCCGATGAGGATCTCGTTTGCATCAACAATAGGTTTGATGAAGCACAAGGTATGTTTCAGAATATCTCGTCCATACCTGTATTAATATACAGACTCTGAGTCGAAGCTCATGCGCTGCTATGTGTATGATTGTAGGTAGTGTTGCTGTGGTCGACACCCTCAGGGGTGAACTTGCCCAGGCCAAGGAGCAGGCAAGGGTGAACAAGCGGCCACTGATAAAGCGGTCGAGGACTTGAAGTACGAACAGGGCATCCGCTGTCAATACGAGGAGCGGGTGACCGAAGTGGAGCAGGAGCTCAAGGATGCTGCCAGCAAGTGCGAGTCCCTAGAGGAGAAGAATAAAGCCCAGGTGACCGATCTTGCCAAGCCCTTCAAGAGGCCGAGGAGGCACGGGCCACATCCCGAGCGGCATGCGAGGAGATCAGCAGGTTGGACAGATAGCGGCTGGTAAGACCTTTCTCTTATAGAGTAAATTCGGCAATCAGAAGTATGTCTTGCTCACTCGACTGTGGAGTGCTCCAGACGCCTTTGCGGATCTTCTGAAGAGTGCCGCCGATGGAAGGAAATATGCCCTAGAGGCAATAATAAAGTTATTATTTATTTCCTTATATCATGACAAATGTTTATTATTAATGCTAGAATTGTATTAACCGGAAACATGATACATGTGTGAATACATAGACACACAAAGTGTCACTAGTATGCCTATACTTGACTAGCTCGTTTATCAAAGATGGTTATGTTTCCTAACCATAGACATTAGTTGTCATTTGATTAACGGGATCACATCATTAGGAGAATGATGTGATTGACTTGACCCATTCCGTTAGCTTAGCACTTGATCGTTTAGTATGTTGCTATTGCTTTCTTCATGACTTATACATGTTCCTATGACTATGAGATTATGCAACTCCCGTTTACTGGAGGAACACTTTGTGTGCTACCAAACGTCACAACGTAACTGGGGGATTATAAAGGTGCTCTACAGGTGTCTCCGAAGGTACTTGTTGAGTTGGCGTATTTCGAGATTAGGATTTGTCACTCTGATTGTCGGAGAGGTATCTCTAGGCCCACTCGATAATGCACATCACTATAAGCCTTGCAATCATTGTAACTAATGAGTTAGTTGCGGGATTATTTATTACGGAACGAGTAAAGATACTTGCCGGTAACGAGATTGAACTAGGTATTGAGATACCGATGATCGAATCTCAGGCAAGTAACATACCGATGACAAAGGGAACAACCTATGTTGTTATGTGGTTTGACCAATAAAGATCTTCATAGAATATGTAGGAACGAATAAGAGCATCCAGGTTCCGCTATTGGTTATAGTCCGGAGATGTGCCTCGGTCATGTCTACATAGTTCTCGAACCCGTAGGGTCCGCATGCTTAAAGTTCAGTGACGATCGGTATTATGAGTTTTTGTGTTTTGATGTACCGAAGGTAGTTCAAAGTCCCGGATATGATCACGGACATGACGAGGAGTCTCGAAATGGTCGAGATGTAAAGATCGATATATTGGACGACTATATTTGGATACCAGAATGGTTCCGGGAGAGATCGGGAATATCCCGAAGCACCGGGAGGTTATCGGGACCCCCGGAAGGTATATGGGCCTTATTGGGCTTTAGTGGAAAGGAGGGGAAAGGAGCAAGGGAGGTGGCTCCCCCCAAGCCCAATCCGAATTGGGAGGGGGGCCGGCCCCCCTTTCCTTCCTCCCTCCTTCCTCTTCCTTCCCTCTCCTACTCCAAGTTGGAAAGGGGGGAATCCTACTCCCGGTGGGAGTAGGACTCCCCTTGGCGCGCCTCTCCCTGGCCGGCTGCCTCCTCCCCCTTGCTCCTTTATATACGGGGGCAGGGGGCACCCCAGAGACACAACAATTGATCATTGATATCTTAGCCATGTGCGGTGCCCCCTCCACCATAATCCACCTCTATCATATCGTAGCGATGCTTAGGCAAAGCCCTGCGTGAGTGGCATCATCATCACCGTCACCATGCCATCGTGCTGACGAAAATCTCCTATGAAACTTTGCTGGATCGGAGCTCGCGGGATGTCATCGAGTTGAACGTGTGCAGAACTCGAAGGTGCCGTGCATTCGGTACTTGGATCGGCCGGATCGTGAAGATGTATGGCTACATCAACCGCGTTTTGCTAACGCTTCCACATTCGGTCTACGAGGGTACGTAGACACACTCTCCCCTCTCGTTGCTATGCATCACCATGATCATGTGTGTGCGTAGGTTTTTTTGAAAGTACTACCTTCCCCAATAGTGGTATCAGAGCCAGGTTTTATGCGTAGATGTTATATGCACGAGTAGAACACAAGTGAGTTATGGGCGATACAAGTCATACTGCTTACCAGCATGTCATACTTTGGTTCGGCGGTATTGTTGGATGAAGCGTCCCGGACCGACATTACGCGTACGCTTACGCGAGACTGGTTCTACCGACGTGCTTTGCACACAGGTGGCTAGCGGGTGTCAGTTTCTCCAACTTTAGTTGAACCGAGTGTGGCTATGCCTGGTCCTTGTGAAGGTTAAAACAACACTAACTTGACAAACTATCGTTGTGGTTTTGATGCGTAGGTAAGAACGGTTCTTACTCAGCCCATAGCAGCCACGTAAAATTTGCAACAACAAAGTAGAGGACATCTAACTTGTTTTTGCAGGGCATGTTGTGATGTGATTTGGTCAAGACATGATGCTATATTTTGTTGTATGAGATGATCATGTTTTGTAACCGAGTTATCGGCAACTCGCAGGAGCAATATGGTTGTCACTTTATTGTATGCAATGCAATCGCCCTGTAATTGCTTTACTTTATCACTAAGCGGTAGTGATAGTGGTAGAAGCAATAGTTGGTGAGACGACAATGATGCTACGATGGAGATCAAGGTGTCGCGCCGGTGACGATGGTGATCATGACAGTGCTTCGGAGATGGAGATCACAAGGACAAGATGATGATGTCCATATCATATCACTTATATTGATTGGATTTGATGTTTATCCTTTATGCATCTTATTCTGCTTTGTTTGACGGTAGCATTATAAGATGATCCCTCACTAAATTTCAAGGTAAAAGTGTTCTCCCTGCGTATGCACCATTGCCAAAGTTCGTTGTGCTGAGACACCATGTGATGATTGGGTGTGATAAGCTCTACGTTCATATACAACGGGTGCAAGCCAGTTTTGCACACGCAGAATACTCAGGTTAAACTTGACAAGCCTAGCATATGCAGATATGGCCTTGGAATACTGAGACTGAAAGGTCGAGCATGAATCATATAGTAGATATGATCAACATAGTGATGTTCACCATTGAAAACTACTCCATCTCACGTGATGATCGGACATGGTTTAGTTGATTTGGATCACGTGATCACTTAGATGATTAGAGGGATGTCTATCTAAGTGGGAGTTCTTAAGTAATATGATTAATTGAACTTAAATTTATCATGAACTTAGTACCTGATAGTATTTTGCTTGTCTATGTTGATTGTAGATAGATGGCCCGTGCTGTTGTTCCATTGAATTTTAATGCGTTCCTTGAGAAAGCAAAGTTGAAAGATGATGGTAGCAATTACACGGACTGGGTCCGTAACTTGAGGATTATCCTCATTGCTGCACAGAAGAATTACATCCTGGAAGCACCGCTGGGTGCCAGGCCTGCTGCAGATGTTGCTGATGACGTTACGAACGTCTGGCAGAGTAAAGCTGATGACTACTCGATAGTTCAGTGTGCCATGCTTTACGGCTTAGAACCGGGACTTCAACGACGTTTTGAACGTCATGGAGCATATGAGGTGTTCCAGGAGTTGAAGTTAATATTTCAAGCAAATGCTCGGATTGAGAGATATGAAGTCTCCAATAAGTTCTATTGCTGCAAGATGGAGGAGAATAGTTTTGTCAGTGAACATATACTCAAAATGTCTGGGTATCATAATCACTTGACTCAACTGGGAGTTAATCTTCCTGATGATAGTGTCATTGACAGAGTTCTTCAATAACTTCCACCAAGCTACAAAAGCTTTGTGATGAACTATAATATGCAAGGGATGAACAAGACAATTCCCGAGCTCTTCGCAATGCTAAAGGCAGTGGAGGTAAAAATCAAGAAGGAGCATCAAGTGTTGATGGTCAACAAGACCACCATTTTCAAGAAAAAGGGCAAAGGGAAGAAGAAGGGGAACTTCAAGAAGAATAGCAAACAAGTTGCTGCTCAGAAGAAGAAACCCAAGTCTGGATCTAAGCCTGAGACTGAGTGCTTCTACTGCAAACAGACTGGTCACTGGAAGCGGAACTGCCCCAAGTATTTGGCGGATAAGAAGGATGGCAAGGTGAACAACGGTATATGTGATATACATGTTATTGATGTGTACATTACCAGAGCTCGTAGTAGCACCTGGGTATTTGATACTGGTTCTGTTGCTAATATTCGCGACTCAAAACACGGACTACGGATTAAGCAAAGACTGGCTAAGGACGAGGTGACGATGCGCATCGGAAATGGTTCCAAAGTCGATGTGATTGCCGTTGGCACGCTACCTCTACATCTACCTTCGGGATTAGTTTTAGACCTAAATAATTGTTATTTGGTGCCACCGTTAAGCATGAACATTATATCTGGATCTTATTTGATGGGAGACGGTTATTCATTTAAATCTGAGAATAATGGTTTTTCTATTTACATGAGTAATATCTTTTATGGTCATGCACCCTTAAAGAGTGGTCTATTTTTGTTTAATCTCGATAGTAGTGATGCACATATTCATAATGTTGAAGCCAAAAGATGCAGAGTTGCTAATGATAGTGCAACTTATTTGTGGCACTGCCATTTGGGTTATATTGGTATAAAGCGCATGTAGAAACTCCGTACTGATGGACTTTTGGATCACTTGATTATGAATCACTTGGTACTTGCGAACCATGCCTTATGGGCAAGATGACTAAAACACCGTTCTCCGGAACTATGGAGCGAGCAACAGATTTGTTGGTAATCATACATACTCATGTATGTGGTCCGATTAATATTGAGGCTCGCGGCGGGTATCGTTATTTTCTCATCTTCACACATGATTTAAGCAGATTGGGTATATCTACTTAATGAAAAATAAGTCTGAAACATTTGAAAAGTTCAAAGAATTTCAGAGTGAAGTGGAAAATCATCGTAACAAGAAAATAAAGTTTCTACGATCTGATTGTGGAGGAGAATATTTGAGTTAGGAGTTTGGTCTACATTTGAAACAATGCGGAATAGTTTCGCAACTCATGCCACCTGGAACACCACAGCGTAATGGTGTGTCCGAACGTCGCAATCGTACTTTACTAGATATGGTGTGATCTATGTTGTCTCTTACTGATTTACCGCTATCATTTTGGGGTTATGCTTTAGAGACGGCTGCATTCACGTTAAATAGGGCACCATCAACATCCGACAAGACGACGCCTTATGAACTATGGTTTGGCAAGAAACCAAAGTTGTCGTTTCTTAAAGTTTGGGGCTGCGATGCTTATGTGAAAAAGCTTCAACCTGATAAGCTCAAACCCAAATCGGAGAAATGTGTCTTCATAGGATACCCAAAGGAAACTGTTGGGTACACCTTCTATCACAGATCCGAAGGCAAGACATTCGTTGCTTAGAATGGATCCTTTCTAGAGAAGGATTTTCGCTCGAAAGAAGTGAGTGGGAGGAAAGTAGAACTTGATGAGGTAATTATACCTGCTCCCTTATTGGAAAATAGTTCATCACAGAAACCAGTTCCTGTGACACCTACACCAATTAGTGAGGAAGCTAATGATGATGATCATGAAACTTCAGATCAAGTTACTACCGAACCTCGTAGGTTAACCAGAGCAAGATCCGCACCAGAGTGGTACGGTAATCCTGTTCTGGAAGTCATGTTACTTGACCATTAAGAACCTACGAACTATGAGGAAGCGATGATGAGCCTAGATTCCACAAAATGGCTTGAGGCCATGAAATCTGAGATGTGATCCATGTATGAGAATAGAGTGTGGACTTTGGTTGACTTGCCCGATGATCGGCAGGTCATCGAAAATAAATGGATCTTCAAGAAGAAGACAGACGCTGATGGTAATGTTACTGTCTACAAAGCTCGACTTGTTGTGAAAGGTTTTTCGACAAGTTCAAGGAGTTGACTACGATGAGACCTTCTCACTAGTAGCGATGCTTAAGTCCGTCTGAATCATGTTAGCTATTGCCGCATTTTATGATTATGAAATTTGGCAAATGCATGTAAAGACTGCATTCCTGAATGGATTTCTGGAAGAAGAGTTGTATATGATGCAACCTGAAGGTTTTATCGATCCAAAAGGTGCTAACAAAGTGTGCAAGCTCCAGCGATCCATTTATGGACTGGTGCAAGCCTCTCGGAGTTGGAATAAACGTTTTGATAGTGTGATCAAAGTGTATGGTTTTATACAGACTTTTGGAGAAGCCTGTATTTACAAGAAAGTGAGTGGGAGCTCTGTAGTATTTCTAATATTATGTGTGGATGACATATTTTTGATTGGAAATGATATAGAATTTCTGGATAGCATAGAAGGATACTTGAACAAGAGTTTTTCTATGAAAGACCTCGGTGAAGCTGCTTACATATTGGGCCTCAAGATCTATAGAGATAGATAAAGACGCTTAATTGGACTTTCACAAAGCACATACCTTGACAATGTTTTGAAGAAGTTCAAAATTGATCAGGTAAAGAAAGGGTTCTTGCATGTGTTACAAGGTGTGAAGTTGAGTAAGACTCAACGTCCGACCACTGCAGAAGATAGAGAGAAAATGACAGATGTTCCCTATGCTTCAGCCATAGGCTCTATCATGTATGCAATGTTGTGTACCAGCCCTGATGTGTGCCTTGCTATTAGTTTAGCAGGGAGGTACCAAAGTAATCCAGGAGTGGATCACTGGACAGCGGTCAAGAACAACCTGAAATACCTGAAAAGGACTAAGGATATGTTTCTCGTTTATGGAGGTGACAAAGAGCACATCCTAAATGGTTACGTTGATGCAAGCTTTGACACTGATCCGGACGATTCTAAATCGCAAACCGGATACGTATTCATATTGAATGGTGGAGCAGTCAGTTGGAGCAGTTCTAAACAGAGCGTCGTGGCGGGATCTACATGTGAAGCGGAGTACATTGCTGCTTCGGAAGCAGCGAATGAAGGAGTTCATATCCGATCTAGGTGTCGTACCTAGTGCATCGGGTCCAATGAAAATCTTTTGTGACGATACTAGTGCAACTGCCTTGGCAAAGGAATCCAGATTCCACAAGAGAACCAAACACATCAAGAGACGCTTCAACTCCATTCCGGGTCAAGTCTAGGTGGGAGACATAGAGATTTGCAAGATACATACGGATGTGAATGTTGCAGACCCGTTGGCTAAGCCTCTTCCACGAGCAAAACACGATCAACACCAAGGCTCCATGGGTGTTAGAATCATTACTGTGTAATCTAGATTATTGACTCTAGTGGAAGTGGGAGAATGAAGGAAATATGCCCTAGAGGAAATAATAAAGTTATTATTTATTTCCTTATATCATGATAAATGTTTATTATTCATGCTAGAATTGTATTAACCAGAAACATGATACGTGAGTGAATACATAGACAAACAGAGTGTCACTAGTATGCCTCAACTTGACTAGCTTGTTTATCAAAGATGGTTATGTTTCCTAACCATAGACCTGAGTTGTCATTTGATTAACAGGATCACATAATTAAAAGAATGATGTGATTGACTTGACCCATTCCGTTAGCATTGCACTTGACCGTTTAGTATGTTGCTATTGCTTTCTTCATGACTTATACATGTTCCTATGACTATGAGATTATGCAACTCCCGTTTACCGGAGGAACACTTTGTGTGCTACCAAACGTCATAACGTAACTGGGTGATTATAAAGGTGCTCTACAGGTGTCTTCGAAGGTACTTGTTGAGTTGGCGTATTTCGAGATTAGGATTTGTCACTCCGATTGTCGGAGAGGTATCTCTGGGCCCACTCGGTAATGCACATCACTATAAGCCTTGCAAGCATTGTAACTAATGAGTTAGTTGTGCGATGATGTATTATGGAACGTGTAAATAGACTTGCCGGTAACGAGATTGAACTAGGTATTGAGATACCGACGATCGAATCTCAGGCAAGTAACATACCGATGACAAAGGGAACACCATATGTTGTTATGCGGTTTGACCAATGAAGATCTTCATAGAATATGTAGGAGCGAATATGAGCATCCGGGTTCCGCTATTGGTTATTGACCGAAGACGTGTCTCGGTCATGTCTACATAGTCCTCGAACCCGTAGGGTCCGCACGCTTAAAGTTCAGTGACGATCGGTATTATGAGTTTTTGTGTTTTGATGTAATGAAGGTAGTTCGGAGTCCCAGATATGATCACGGACATGATGAGGAGTCTCGCAATGGTCGAGACGTAAAGATCGATATATTGGACGACTATATTTGGATACCATAATGGTTCCGGGAGAGATCAGGAATATACCGGAGCACCGGGAGGTTATCGGAATCCCACGGGAGGTATATGGGCCTTATTGGGCTTTAGTGGAAAGGAGGGGAAAGGAGGGAAAAGGAGCAAGGGAGGAGGCGCGCCCCCAAGCCCAATCCGAATTGGGAGGGCCCCCCTTTCCTTCCTCCCTCCTTCCTCTTCCTTCCCTCTCCTACTCCAAGTTGGAAATGGGGGAATCCTACTCCCGGTGGGAGTAGGACTCCCCTTGGAGCGCCTCTCCCTGGCCGACCGCCTCCTCCCCCTTTCTCCTTTATATACGGGGGCAGGGGGCACCCCAGAGACACAACAATTGATCATTGATCTCTTAGCCATGTGCGGTGCCCCCCTCCACCATAATCCACCTCGATCATATCGTAGCGGTGCTTAGGCGAAGCCCTGCGTCGGTAGCATCATCATCACCATCACCATGTTGTCGTGCTGACGAAACTCTCCTGTGAATCTTTGCTGGATCAGAGCATGCAGGATGTCATCAAGTTGAACGTGTGCAGAAGTCGAAGGTGTCGTGCATTCGGTACTTGCATTAGTCGGATCGTGAAGACGTACAACTACATCAACCGCGTTGTGCTAACGCTTCCGCATTCGGTCTACGAGGGTACGTAGACACACTCTCCCCTCTCGTTGCTATGCATCACCATGATCCTTTGTGTGCGTAGGAATTTTTTTGAAATTACTACGTTCCACAACATCGACGCCGCGCAGTTCTTCTGGGCCCAGGAGGGGCACATGACGAAGAAGCTATTCTGGTCACAGTTCGCGGCGCAGGAGTGCCCAACGATGTTGAATGACCAGATGGCACTGGGCTGAGCTGCATAGGATATCCGGATTGGCCATGAGGGACGTCATAGTCCGGTTGTGGCTAGCCGAAGCCGTCCCAAGCAGCTATTTTGGCCTAGTGCAGTGACTTGTGGACGCGTTGCCCTGAATTGATGTGGTCAAGCGGTCGTCATGTATAGAAGGTGCGCGGCTGGTCTTTGCCCGTGTCAAAGATGCACTGGGCGAAAATGAAGGCCGCCAACATGGCAGTTGAGGGTCTGCCCGGAGGCAAGGAACACTGCAAGCCGGAGCGCTATTTTGAAGACATCCTGTAGGGTGCCCGCTTGATAGAGGGCCAATGCTCGAAGGACATCATGTTCGAGTGAATGTATCTGAACTGCACAGACGTTGTATAAACCAAGGCTTTGTAATATATTCATGATGTTTATCGTAAAGTGTTTTCCTCCTATGTGGCCATTTTCTATCCTTGAGAGTTTGCCAGTCGTTGGTTTTAGCCCCCACGTAGATACTACGAGGGTGTTCGGGATAGCACATAACCACACTTGACCCAACGTCTTGGTCCGTGAAGGAGGTGTCAGTGCGGTGAACCAGGCAATCGGACTATGCGGCTTTATTACTCTTACTTAGCCATAAGAGTTTGACGATGGGGCTGTAAGATAGGCCCTGGTGCGCGTGCGGCAATTTGAACTTGGATGCCTTAAGAGCGTGACTGCAAAAGGCCAGTCCTTCTTGTAATACGGAAGAAATCACTAGATATTTAGTAAGTTACCGAATTGTTGACTAGCTCTTGCCGCATCATGACAGTCAATTTTTGGCTTTCTCTACTGAGGTGTTTGACCGGACGAACCAGAAACACAATCGCGGTAGTTCTCCCTTTACTACCTTAGCCGAATAAGCGGAACGTAAGGTGGTAACCATAGTAGCCGGGCAACCCAACTATTGACCAAAGACATGATTTGGAGCCTATGCATATAATGCCATATTCGGGACGCCGAAGTATACTATAAAAGTGTTCGGACTTCTTTTGTTTGAAAAATATACGTGGCTAGATAGAAACCTTGGCAATTTAAATCGTGCTGAGGTGTATACGAGAATCTGACGTAAAGAGGGAATACAAATTAATAAATAAGCCAATACCGACCAGGGTTTGGCTGAACTATTTCCATTATGGTCTGATTGATATGTCAAAACGTATTTTTACAGAGGATGCGATAAGCATCAAGGCTATTTTACATGCTGAGCTCAAGGGAAAGCTGAATACAGGTCCTAAAAAGAGAAAGATGATCTTGAAGATCCTTTGGACACTCGACCGCATGTTTGTGCCGCTTTTTGCCTTGGTGTATGATCCTTTGAGAGGGTCATTGATCGAGTAGACATGAGGAGCCGGAAAAGGGGCCCTTGGTGTCATCAAAAAGTGATGTGGGTTGTAAAGAACTTGAAAAAATAAAAATAAGACGGGGAAAAGGGAAGATAGGATAGTCCGAATCGGGTCTAGCCGTATTGTGGACTTCATTTTTAGTAGGACTCTGTCCTTGCCCATGGTATCTAGTGCGTAGTTGTGTACACGTGGTACGTATGCCGCTCTCAGGTTGGGGCTTTGACGGAGGAAGAATTGCTAATCTAGCTCTGGACGAGCCTGACTTCCATTCTGCAGGGTAGACCAGACTCGTTTGATAGTGTCCGGGGGCTTGACTGCCGATGCAGTATTCGTCTTAATAAGGCCACCCTGTGCTTCGGCTGCAAGGGCCGCAGTATGCTCCTTAGTACGGAGGGAGCACTCCATGTTTCCATTGACTGTTATAACGCTGCATGGTCTGGGCATCTTGAGCTTTAGATAAGCATAGTGTGGGACTACGTTGAAGCGGGCGAAAGCGGTTCGTCCAAGCAGTGCATGATAGCCACTGCGAAAGGGGACAATGTCGAAGATCAAGTCTTCGCTTCAAAAGTTATATGGTGAGCCAAAGACGGCTTCTAGCGTTATGGATCCTGTGCAACAGGCCTCTACTCCAGGTATCACTCCCTTGAAGGTGGTTTTGGTGGGCTTGATTCTTGACGGATCAATGCCCATTTTGCGGAGAATGTCCTGATGAAGCAGGTTAAGGCTGCTATCGCCGTCCATAAGGACTCGCGTGAGATTGAATCCGTCAATAATTGGATCCAGGACCAATGCTGCCGAACCTCCATGAGGGATACTGGTCGGGTGGTCTCTGCGATTGAAAGTGATTGGACAGGCTGACCATGGGTTGAATTTTGGGGCGACTTGCTCTATGGCATAGACGTCCCTTATGGCGCGTTTTTGCTCCCGCTGAGGGATATGAGTAATGTAGATCATATTCACTGTTTTTACCTCAGGGGGAAATTTCTTCCATCCCCCTATGTTTGTTGGGTGACGCTCTTCATCGTCGTCCTCGCTAGGCGGCCCTTTCCCCTTATGCCCGGTGTTTAGCTTACCGGCCTATTTGAAGACCGAACAATCTCTGTTGGTATGATTGGCAGGCTTGTCAGGTGTAACGCCCCAAGACCGGAGCTTCCGATGCCTTCCTTGTTTTCCGAGATTCATCGTGTGTTTTGTTTGGTTCGTTGTATTCATCGTTGCATCATGTGCATTGCATCATGTATTCATGCAACCCGTTTTAAAACTCAACCAAATAAACCTTATGGATCTTCGATCCATTTAAACCGAGGGGACTCACATGGTGATTGCTCTTTATAACATACTCTCCCAATACTTTAGGGAGCTATAAAAATTATATTCCACTATTTTGGAATTCACCTTATCACACTTGCAAAAATCCCAATGCCTTTGTTATCACAACTCTTGGCCTCTAATTTTGCTATATACCCCTTTCTCTATTTTCCGGAGCTCCACCAAGAGTCCGAACATTTTTGGACTCTTCAATACCTTGAACTTATTCAAACCATTTGAATTAAATTCAAATGGATTTGAATTTAGATCGTTTAATTATGGCCTTTTCTATTTCTCGGAAGAAGCACGTTTTTTTGCTAGTCTGGGAATATAGTCCGCGCGCCCAAGTCCTTCCTCTAACCCTTTCTTTTCTCTCCTTCCTTTCTTTGCTTTTATTTTTCTGCTATGGAATAAAATAAGAGAGAGAGAGAGATCCCGGCCAGGCCTCTGGCCACCTGGGCCTCCCAACCACTAGGTCAGCCATCCTTCCCCGCAGCCAAAGTGGCCCAAGGCCCAGCAGCTGGCCTCCCTAGGCAAACCGCACCCAGCCCAGCCGCAGGCCCACCTAACCTAACCCTAGGCCCGACCACTCCCTCTCGCTCTCTCCCTGGTCTCTTGCCTTGCGCCGCCAGAAACCTCGTCACCCGAACCCCCCATCTCCATCGATCCCCTTTCCCTCTCTTCGATCTCCCTCCAGCGCCCCTCAGCCTCCCTCCTCCTTCGATCCAGGGAACCAGACCGGAGCCCCGTCGGCCTCCTCGCCACCGTCGCGCCCCTTTCCATCAGCATCCGCGCCCTCGTCCCGTCCCTCTGCCTACTCCTCGTCGCCTGCATTCGCCACCAGCCACCACGAAATCAGGCCGCTGCCACGCCATCTCGTCTCCTCCTCACCATGCACCTGCACTGGTGAACTCCGCCTCCAGCTAGGTCAGCGAGCAAGCCGCTGTCGTCCGCCTCGTCACGCCTATGTCCTCGTCGCTGCGCCATGCCCCTTCTCCATCGACGACCTGCCTCCTTGCCCTCGCTGCTTGCCCGCGGGTCATGCGGCCTGATGCCAGCGACCAGCGCCAACGTGGCCGTCCCCTCGCCTTCCTCCTCTGCGCCTCCTGCCCGCCGGCAGGGCCTCATCCCTACCTCTAGCACGCCAAGTTCGTCGTCGTCCTCGCCCTTGCTGTTGCTGCTCCTCGTAGGTCTTCCTAGTGCCCTCGTCTCTGCTCGCGGGAGGACGAGTACGACCGCTGCTTCGATCTGCGATGCGCGAGACCCCTTGGCCTTGCTTCAATCTCGTTACGTCGAGACCACCCTTGCAATGTTGATTCCTCTGCCACGGAGTACATCAAGTTTGTCTACACAAGACTGCCAAGTACCTCGACGCCCGATGCCTAAAACGACCACCGTACAGGGAATAACGCCAAGTACTAGATCAACGAGGACCGCCAAGTTCGTCTTCCGCCGTCTCCGAAATTGTCAAGTACCACTATGAGATGTGCAACTACTTCCACGATGAAACGAGAACAACTACCACCGTTGAAGGTCGTCAAGTGAACATCTACCGATGACGTGTACGACCTACTCCGTGAACGTGTACCACTACCGCCGCTCGAACGTCTATAGAACATGTACCGTCGACCCTCGAAGACCCGTGGACGTCAAGTTCCTTGTTTTGTGCCCGAACACCTACGGAGTGTGAACATCTATGAAGCGAGGACCACTACTTCCACTACCATCGCGAGAACGTCTACTTCCTCTACTTTGCACCAAACCCAAACCATCTCGTTTGCACGCTTCGAAGGTATAACCCTGAGACGACGTCCGTGAACGAATGCTTGCGATGTATGAGTTGAACCGTGTGTTGCTCCGTGTCCGTAGTGTCTCTCGCTTCCATGCCATCGACTCATGGGACACCCGGTATCCGGGAGCGCCCCACCATCTTTTGCACGCAACCGCACACTTCTCCTTTGCATCGGTATCTCAGTCGAGTTACCAGAACCAGAACATTGTCGTGGCACCGTTATCATTATCGTTGCCGTGGCACCCCCTTTCTTTCCACCACGGTGACAAATGCTTCATAATGATCTTGTCAACTTTTAATAAAAAATTGCATAAGCTTGAACATGTCATCCGCATCATGATAATAACATTTAAAATCTTTAAATTGTTGTTTGCATTAAAATTGCTAAATGCACATGAGGATTTTTCTGGACTTGTTGTTTGTTGTTCCGGCCTCATTTAAACTTGCCTAGTTAGGTAGTTATCTTTTGCTTCACCTCTTGCCATGTTAATCAACATTTAATATTTTTGGGTACCTAAATGAGAGAGAACTAAATAGGTCATGTGGTGTTTTCTTCAACATGCAACTCCGTTGCATATTGAGCCTCACTTAACTTGTAGTTTTGTTTGTGCACTTTGCCATGCCATGCATATTTAAACCGGACATGCATCATACTTGATTGTGCATCATGCCATGTTTATGTGATGGTTGTTTACTTTGTTGCTTGCTTCTTTCTGGGTTGCTTCTCTCGTTAGCTTCGGTTTCGTTCCGGAGTTGTGAGGATCCGTTCGACTTCGTCCGTTTGTCTTCTTCATGGACTCGTTCTTCTTCCTTGCGGGATCTCAGGCAAGATGACCATACCCTCGAAATCACTTCTATCTTTGCTTGCTAGTTGCTCGCTCTTTTGCTATGTCGCGATACCTACAACTTGCTATATCATGCCTCCCACATTGCCATGTCAAGCCTCTAACCCACCTTGTCCTAGCAAACCGTTGTTTGGCTATGTCACCGCTTTGCTCAACCCCTCTTATAGCATTGCTAGTTGCAGGTGAAGATGAAGTTTGTTCCTTGTTGGAACATGGATATTGTTGGGATATCATTATTATATCTTGTTTACTTTAATTCAACTATATACTTGGTAAAGGGTGGAAGGCTCGGCCTTATGCCTAGTGTTTTGTTCCACTCTTGCCGCCCTAGTTTCCATCATACCGGTGTTATGTTCCTTGATTTTGCGTTCCTTACGCGGTTGGGTGTTATGGGAACCCCTTGACAGTTCGCCTTGAATAAAACTCCTCCAGGAAGGCCCAACCTTGGTTTTACCATTTGCCACCTAAGCCTTTTTCCCTTGGGTTCTGTTGACTCAAGAGTCATCTTTATTTTAAACCCCCGGGCCAGTGCTTCTCTAAGTGTTAGTCCAACCTGAGCGATGTCCGGCGCCCCCTGGGCAACCAGGGTCTATGCCAACCCGATGTCTGGCTCATCCGGTGTGCCCTGAGAACGAGATATGTGCAGCTCCTATCGGGATTTGTCGGCACATCCGAGCGGCTTTGCTGGTCTTGTTTTACCATTGTCGAAATGTCTTGTAACCGGGATTCTGAGTCTGATCGGGTCTTCTTGGGAGAAGGAATATCCTTCGTTGACCGTGAGAGCTTGTGATGGGCTAAGTTGGGACACCGTACAGGGTTTTGAACTTTCGAAAGCCGTACCCGCGGTTATGGGCAAATGGGAATTTGTTAATATCCGGTTGTAGAGAACTTGGCACTTAACTTAATTAAAATGCATCAACCGCGTGTGTAGCCGTGATGGTCTCTTTCCGGCGGAGTCTGGGAAGTGAACACGGTCTCGTGTTATGCTTGAACGTAAGTAGTTTCAGGATCACTTCTTGATCACTTCTAGTTCACGACCGTGCTTTTCTTCTCTTCTCGCTCTCATTTGCATAAGTTAGCCACCATATATGCTAGTGCTTGCTGCAGCTCTACCTCACTACCTTTTCCTACCCATAAGCTTAAATAGTCTTGATCACGATGGTGTGAGATTCCTGAGTCCCCGTGACTCACAGATTCCTTCAAACAGTTGCAGGTGCCGATGATAACCGTGCAGGTGACGCAACTGAGCTCAAGTGGGAGCTCGATGAAGATCTTGTTTGTTGTGTTGTTTCGTTTCCAGTTGATCAGTAGTGGAGCCCAGTCGGGGCGATCGTGGATCTAGCATTAGGGGTGGTCTTCTTTTATCTTGGTTCCGTAGTTGGACCGTGATTGTATTCTGAATGTTGTAATGCTATATTCATGTATTATGTGAAGTGGCGATTGTAAGCCAACTCTTTATCCCTTCTTATTCAGTACATGGGATGTGTAAAGATTACCCCTCTTGTGACATGCCTACAATGTGGTTATGCCTCTAAGTCGTGCTCCGACACGTGGGAGATATAGCCGCATCATGCGTGTTACATCAGAGGTGCCATGAATCTGGCAGGGCTGATCTAGTATTTGATCCAGACTAGATGGACCATCTTTGTTTCCTTTGAATGGCTTCTTCCGCTGACCGGGTTTAGAGCCACTGAATCCCACGTTGACCGCCGTGTCTTCAGTATTGTCAATATTGCTTCGACGCTTATGTTTGTTGCGTCGTGGCTTGCCGTTGTCGTCTCTGACTTCGGAGGTGCCAGGGTCGCTGGTGTTGTTGCTTCTACGAGCTAGCCAGCTATCTTCTCCTGCGCAAAAGCGGGTCATGAGTGCGGTGAGGGCTGCCATAGACTTTGGCTTTTCTTGGCCGAGGTGTCGTGCGAGCCACTCGTCACGGACGCTATGTTTAAAGGCCGTGTGGGCTTCGGTGTTCGGACAATCGACAATTTTGTTCTTTTTAATTAAGAACCTAGTCCAGAGTTTCTGGGCTGACTCTCCGGGTTGCTCAACAATGTGACCAAGGTCATCGGCATCTGGAGGCCGAACATAGGTACCTTGGAAGTTGTCTCTAAAGGCATTTTCCAAATCTTCCCAGCTACAAATGGAGTTTTCTGGTAGGCTGTTTAACCAGTGCCATGCTGGTCCCTTGAGTTTTAGGGGGAGGTACTTGATTTCATGGAGATCGTCGCCGCGATCCATGTGGATATGGAGAAGGAAATCTTTGATCCATACCGCGGGATCTGTCGTTGCCGTCGTATGATTCGATGTTTACGGGTTTGAACCCTTCTGGGAACTGATGCTCCATTACCTCATCGGTAAAGCATAGGGGGTGTGTGGTGCCTCTATATCTGGCGATGTCTCGACGTAGTTCGGATGACGTCCATATGCGGTTTTCGGCCCATGTGAAGTTGTACCTATCGCGCCAGGCCCAATGGCCGTCTTCTCGCATTGGGGCATGCCCCCTTGATCCATAGATTGATTTGGCTTGGCCTGCTCTATTGTCCAGGTCCTGCCATAGGTCGTAGGTGTATCCTGGAGCCTTGTCTCTCTACCTCTATGGCTAGGCGATGCGGGTTGGTGTTCGGCGTAGGTTGCCACTTTATCAAGCCCATGTGGTGTCTGGTCTGGTTCATCAGTACGGTCGTGTCTTGACGGTATGGGCTCGACGGCCTCGTCATCAAATTGTGAAATAGCCGGTGCTTCGGATAACTCTTTGTTGGGCCCCGAAGGCCATACCCTTTGGCGGCTAGGACCTAAGTACATCTGTCGTTGAGTGTATCTTGTTCGTCTTGGAGCCACTGCTATTTCTTTTTTAGGCTTCTTCCAGTGGCGATTAGTTGGTGCTTAAAGCGCCCCTGCTCGAGCGATTCCTCTGGCACGATGAAGTCTTCGCTGCCGAGGCTGACATCGTCCTCAGAGAGTGGTAGATAGTTACTATCCTCCGAGTCCTCATTCCCGATCGGATCGTCATGGTTAACCTGGCCCTCCTCCACATCGTCTTGCTCAGATGTGGGTTCGATAGGGGCTTCGGGGTATTCCGCATCCTCTGGAGTGTTATCATCTCCGGTGCTGGTGTTGCTGTCTTTGCCAGGACGCGATTTTGAGCATCGCTGCTGGCGTCGATGCTGTGGAGGTGCTTGATAACCCACAAGTATAGGGGATCGCAACAGTTTTCGAGGGTAGATTATTCAACCCAAATTTATAGATTCGGAATAAGGGGAGCCAAAGAATATTTGAAGGTATTAGCACTGAGTTGTCAATTCAACCACACCTGGAGATTAATTATCTGCAGCAAGTAATCAGTAGCACAGTAACATGATAGTTTTCACAGTAGTGACAACAACAATAGTAACGGTAATAGTGATAGCAGTAATTTTGTAGCAAGCGTAACAGTGATGATAGCAGTCGTAACTTAGCATAAACAATATAAGATAAATTCATAGGCATTGGATCGCTGACTTGTTGGATGATATTCATTATGTGACTGTTATAAACTTGGGTTACTCGGCGCTAGCTCTAGTTCATCGATATAATGTAGGCATGTATTCCATAAATAGTCATACATGATTTATTAAAAGAACTTGCATGCCATCTTTTGTCCTACCCTCTCGTGGCAGCAGGGTCCATACTGGAAACTAAGGGATATTAAGGCCTCCTTTTAATAGAAAACCGGAACAAAGCATTAACACATAGTGAATACATGAACTCCTCAAACTACGGTAATCACCAGAAGAAGTCACGGTTATTGTCACTCCGGGGTTACCGGATCATAACATGTAGTAGGTGACTATAACTTGCAAGATCGGATCTAGAACATGGATATAATTATGATAACATAAACAGTTCAGGTCTGAAATCATGGCACCCGGGCCCAAAGTGACAAGCATTAAGCATGGCAAAGTCATAGCAACATCAATCTAAGAACGTAGTAGATACGGGGGATCAAGCCCTAACAAAACTAACTCTATTACATGATGAATCTCATCCAACTCCTCACCGACCAGCGAGCTAACGAAGGAATTACTCACTCTCGGTGGGGAGCATCATGCAATTGGCAATGGAGAAGGGTTGGTGATGACGAAGAACGAAGGTCCCCCTCTCCAGAGCCCCGAAAGGACTCTAGATCTGCCCTCCCGAGGAAGAACAGGGCTTGGCGGTGGCTCCGTCTCATAGATCGTGATAATTCTTTCTCCCTGATTTTTCTCTCCAAAAATAGGATTTTATAGCGTTGGTTTCAGGGTCAGCGGGGCCACCAGGTGGGGACAACACACCTGGGCGTGCCAGGAGAGGGGGGCGTGCCCTGGTGGGTTGTGCCCACCCAGGTGCCCCTCTCCGGCAGGTCTTGGCTCCAGAAATTCTTATTATTGATATAAAAAATACTCGCAAAGTTTCGCTCCATTCTAAGAACTTCTATTTCTGCACAAAAAAACACCATGATAGTTCTGCTAAAAACAACGTCAGTCTACAATTAGTTTCATTCGAATCATGCAAATTAGAGTACAAAATAAGAGGAAAAGAGTTAGAAAAAGTAGATACGTTGGAGACGTATCAACTCCCCTAAGCTTAAACCTTTGCTTGTCCTCAAGCAATTCAGTTGATAAACTGAAAGTGAAAAATAAAAACTTTTACGAACTCTTTTGCTCTTGTTTGCATAAATAAGCTTAAACAACACCCGGGTTTTCAGTCAACATTATAACTAACCATGTCGACAATAACTCTTAAAGATTATAATGACTCATATCAATGACATAATCAGCTAGCGAGCAATAATAAGATATCTCAAATAGCACACGTTGTCAAAACAAGCATGATATAATATGACAATAGTGGTATCTCGCTAGCCCTTTCTGAGACTGCAAAACATAAATGCAGATCACCTCCAAAGTTCAAGCATCGACTAAACACTGTAATTCATGGTAGAAAAGATCCAGTCATGATGCACCCAACATTAGCTACACATAATGCATAAATCATGACAATTGTGCTCTCTTAGTTTCTAGCGCTTGTATAAGAAGGTGATGACACAACATAAAAGCAAATAGATAGTCCCTTCGCAGAGGGAAGCAGTGATTTGCAGAGGTGACAAAGCTCAAGTTTTAAAATAGAGATAAATGATTATTTTGAGACATGCACCCTTCTCATTTACTTCATGACTATCAGTTATCAACATCTCCCATGCCAAACGGGCTAGTGGCGGTTCCCAAGCGATAAAAGTAAAGGTTTTGACTCCATTGGGAGTTTTTGTTTGATTATTCGAGCAATTAACTCTTTTTGTATTTTGCAGTTTGGGACTGGGCATCCCTAATACCGCCCTTTTCTCATGCGATGGCCGGTGAATAAACACTCGACCTGAGAATAATCCTGTTGGGGATATTACTACTAGTATGACCCTCCCAGGAGGGGCCGGGTCAGCCCTAATGGCGGGTTACATAAGAAGCCCAATAAACATTCAAGATGATAGTTTACTAAACATATAGAAGGCCAAAGGCCTGGGGCCGGCTTAAGTCCTGATATTGTAAACCGCCGTATGTAAGGAAAGACTTGTAAAGAAAGGCATGTAAAGGAAGTCACCGAGCCGGACACGATTATGAGCCGTCCGGGACTCTGTAGGCCACCGGGCGTCAACCCGTGTATATAAGGGGACGACCCGGTGGCAGTTTAGGGAAAGAAACAACCAAGTTGATAACCAAGCCGGCGAGTTGAGCATCTTGGAGATCGAAACTTTAGCAATACCAATCTCAACTAGACGTAGGCTTTTACCTTCATCGTAAGGGCCGAACTAGTATAAAAACTCTCTCGTGTGTCCTAGTGCGATGGCCCTATGACTTCCTAGTGCGATGGCCCTACGACTAAGTCCTTGCTCTAGGACATCTGCCGTGTCAACTCCACGATAGTTGGCGCCCACCATGGGGCCAGCGCACGGTGGATTTGAGTTCTTGAAGGGCAACTTCGAAGGGCTCAAGGGATACGATGTGGGCTGGATGACCAAGAATCATCGCGGCAAACTCTACATCAAGGACGAAGGCTGGGGCCCCGAGGCCGGCTCGATCGAGTACGGGTACTGGGTCCCCTTTGGCGGAATTTACGTCTTCATCGGCCGGATCGGCGAGTCAGGCCCTGAGCCGGATGCCCACACCAACCTCATCGAAACGGCTCAGTGCGCTGGGTCCGCCCGTGTTCAATCTTTCGTGAAACATGCCTTCGTAGGCTGCATCCATGGCGGTGAATACTCCGAAGGATCGATGGAAGGCGGGGGGACGGCCATCTGCTCTGATACTGCATCATCAACATGTGAGACGGACTCGTTGTACCAGCTGCAAGACGGCATGCTCGGGGGATGTTCCGATGGTAGCAGTATTCCGGACCCCCTTGAGCCGCCGAATTGGGTCGGAGTCTTCATGGCGGGGACGCAGCCCGGGCAGAACTCCACCGCAGCGGCAACAGCAGCTACTGGGTCGGCAGCAGCCGGGTCAGGAGACCCCGCGCGCCCCCCGACTCAGGTTCTAATGGACCTCATGGATAGGCTAACGACTCTACTAACTGTTGTGGTAGAACCAGCGGATAAAGCCCAGCACGACGTGGAAGTGGCACGCGTGCGGGAGGAGATGGTGCAAGCTAAGGAAAATCTAGCCGCGGAGGAAACCCGGATGGCAGCAGAACGAGCAGCTCTGGATGCTCGTGCTCAGCAGCTTCAAGCAGAAACTTTCTAGCTCTCGGTGGATCTTAATGCGTCAAAGGAGGTCATGAGGAGGAGGTATCAGAAAACTCAGTCGCGTCTGCCTCTAACACTGGATCCGAGGAACCTGTTCCATACACCCGGGGCTGGGGGGAGCAACCCGCCAGAGGCAAACCGGGTCACGACACCCGGTGCACCAGTTCAGCCACGCGCCATGGAGCCGCCTTGCATGAATACAGCTCGTCCTCGTTATGTATCAACACCTCCAGGTCACTTCTCCAACCCTATGGAAAATCTCATCGCAGCGTCGGCTCGTTTGGCAGCTCTCCAAATGGAAGGCGACTTGCCAGCAGCAATTGAAACCCGGATGGTAAGAGAACTACTTCAGACAGCTTTGGCCCAGCATGATGCATACTCCTATAGTCGAGACAGGATTCATTCAACTCCTCACCCAAGTCGGAGCCCGAGTTACAGTAGGCACATGGAGTCCGCAGAGATGTCAAGTAATGCTCAATGCCACAACCGGCCATATAGGCATGATCCGGTGCGGGCTGGAGCTCTTAACTTGGCGGATCAGGAGAGGATTCGTTAAGAGGCGGAACGGGCGGCTCAGATAGCGGCAGAGCAGGCGGCTCACCAAACCTTTCCGGCTTATCCAGCAACCTCGGTTGAGGCAGGAGTGGCCACAAGAACCAGAGGCGTACCTTTCCTGGTCCAAGCCATACGCAATGACCGGTTGCCCAAGGATTTCAAGGGGCCTCATAAGGTGCCTCATTACACGGCTGACCTACAGCCCGGGGCTTGGATTGAGAGTTATGAGATGGCTATGGAGCTGTTGGAGGTTAGCGATGCTGCAATGGCCAAGTATTTTACCATGATGTTGGATGGAACGGCTCGGACCTGGTTGAATGGATTGCCACCCAATTCTATCGGCTCATGGGCAGAGTTGAAAGCACGGTTCATACAGAACTTTAAGGACATGTGTAAGCAGCCAATGTCGATTGTGGACCTGACCAATTGCAAGCAAGAGGACGGTGAATCTACAACCCATTGGGTGCGCCGGGTCAAGGAGATAATAAATTCATCTGATAAGATGGATGCTGGCTCAGCAGTTTTGATGTTGGAGAGAAATAGCCGCTTTGAACCTCTGAAGCAGAAGTTGGGGCATCTTAAATGTGACTGTAATGACATGGGAACATTGATGGCAGCTCTTGTCAAGTATGCCGATTCTGATACCACCAAGGACCCGGTGTGTGACGAAGAAAAGGCAACGAAGGAAAAGAAGAACGGCAATGGCAAGGGTCACCAGCATAACCCGGCGAATCAGGGAGGTAATAAACGTAATGCTGATGAGTTTGTCGCTAATACTAATGCACAGGGTGGTAATCAGCGGCGCAAGGGCAGACAACCCCCTCGATCGGGCGGGTCAGGCCCCACCCTTGAGCAGTTGTTGAATGAACCTTGTCCAAAACACGACACCTGGGAGAAACCAGCCACCCACTTGTGGAAGGATTGCACGATCATGAAGGCATTTAAAAATCCAAACGCATTTGATGGGGGTCACGGCCCAGGTGGCGGCTCAGGTGGAGGCGGCTTTCAGGGCCTGGGCACCGGTTCAAGCGGAGGAGGTTTTCACGGTCAGGGTTATCCTGGTCACCAAGGAGGATATAATCAGCAACACGGCCAAGGGAATCAGCAGCAGCAATCCGGCTATCAGAGCAACCCGAAGCCATTGAGTAGCGGACAATATCATGTGTTTACTACCAGTTTATGTAAGAGGGACCAGAAACTCCACAAGAGGGCCGTTAATGCCGTTGAACCGGCAATTCCATGTTATCTACGTTGGTCAGAGCAGCCTATTGTGTGGAGCATAGAGGATCACCCGCCCCGGGTTGATAATCCGAGTCAATTGGCTTTGGTAGTGGCACCTCAGGTTGGTGGGTACAACTTTACTAAGATGCTCATGGATGGAGGCAGCAACATCAACATCCTCTACTATGAGTCGTTCCGCAGGATGGGATTGACAGATAAAATCTTAAACAATCCAACACTGTTTTTCACGGTGTGGTACTTGGTAAATCGGCATACCCAGTTGGTAAGGTTGAGCTGGAAGTAGCCTTTGGGGATGAGTATGACTCCAGAGCAGAAAAATTAACCATTGAAGTGGTTAAGATCAAAAGTCCATATCACGCTCTCTTTGGACGGTCGGCTTATGCCAAGTTCATGGCTCGGCCGTGTTACGTATATTTGCAGATCAAGATGCCGGGTCATAAGGGCACCATTATAGTACATGGGAGCCGGAATATAGCCTTGGAATGTGAAGAAGGTGATGCTACCTATGCTAAATCTGTTTCTGCAATAGAGGAGTTAAAATTCTACAAGGATCATGTTGAGCCAGCGGACATGACGTCATTAAAAGAAACCAACAACAGAGCATGAGCCGGAGTTGAAATTCGAATCAGCTGATGACACTAAGATGGTTGACTTTGTACTTGGCGACTCATCCAAACAGTTCATCATCAGCGCAAACTTGGATCCGAAATAGGAAAGCGCGCTCATCGAGTTCATCCGTGAGAACCGGGACATCTTTGCATGGAAACCTTCAGACATGCTGGGTGTCCCGAGGGAACTCGCTAAGCACACTCTTAATATCGATCCAAAGTTCAAACCTGTCAGACAGTTTCTTCGACGGTTCAATGAAGAAAGGCGCAAGGCCATTGGAGAAGAGGTGGCCCCGCTCTTGGCAGCCGGGTTCATTGTGGAGGTCTTTCACCCCGAATGGTTAGCTAACCTGGTGCTGGCACTCAAAGATAATGGCACCTGGCGTATGTGTGTGGATTACACAGATTTGAACAAGGCTTGTCCGGCTGATCCTTTTGCTCTCCCCCGTATTGATCAGATCATTGATGCTACGGCGGGTTGCGCACAGTTGAGTTTCTTAGATGCTTATTCCGGGTATCATCAGATTAAGATGGCAGTCAAGGATCAAGAAAAGACAGCTTTTATAACTCCTTTTGGAGCTTTCTGCTATGTGTCTATGCCTTTTGGGCTTAAGAGTGCCCAGGCGACTTACTAGCGGTGTGTGAAGAATTGTCTTCACGATCAAATTGGGTGTAATGTTCATGCTTATGTGGATGATATAGTGGTGAAATCCAGGGAAGAGGAAACCTTGGTCACAGACCTGAAAGAGACTTTTGATAATCTTCAGGTTTACAAAATTATGCTTAACCCGGCCAAGTGTGTTTTGGAGTTCCAGCCGGCAAGCTCTTGGGTTTTTTGGTGTCTAACCGAGGTATTGAAGCTAACCCGGAGAAAATCAAGGCAATTACATCTCTAGCCAAACCAACCTGCGTCAATGATGTTCAGTGACTGGCAGGTCGTGTGGCTGCTTTGAGCTGGTTCATAAGCCAGTTAGGGGAAAAGGCTATGCCTCTGTATTAGTTGATGAAGAAAATGGATGTTTTTGTTTGGAGCGATGCTGCGAACGCTGCTTTTGAGGATCTGAAGGCACAACTGGCTGAGTCGTCAGTCCTGGCTGCTCCAATTGAGAAAGAGCCGCTATTTTTATACGTAGCTAACTCACGGGCTGTTAGTGTGTCTATTGTGGTAGAGCGCCAGGAGGTTGGCTAAGAGCGTCCGGTTCAGCGGCCAGTTTATGATGTCAGTGAAGTGCTAATTGAGTCTAAGCAACAATATCCACATTGGCAGAAGCTTGTTTATGGGGTGTTCATGGCGAGCCGGAAGCTTAAGCATTACTTTTAGGGACATCCAATCACTGTGGTTAGCTCTGCTCCTTTGGGAGACATTATTCAAAATAGAGAAGCCACGGGGCGAGTCGCCAAGTGGGCAATTGAGCTTGGGTCTCATGGGTTGAAGTATGTTCCACGTACTGCAATTAAGTCTCAAGCCCTGGTTGACTTCATCAATGACTGGACAAAGATGCAGATGCCAAAAGAGAAGCCGGACAACACATATTGGACTATTCATTTTGATGGATCCAGGCAATTGGAAGGCTCGGGGGCTAGAGTCGTGTTAACTTCCCCACGAGGTGATAAATTTTGTTATGTGTTACGGTTGATGTTTCCATGCACTAACAACGCAACAGAGTATGAAGCCTTGCTCCATGGTCTTCGAGTGGCAAAGGAGATGAGCTTGAGCGGGGTCAGATGTCTTGGTGACTCAGATCTAGTGGATCAACATGTCAATAAGATTGTTAAAAAATTGGCCAAGGGAATCAAGGGCTACCTCCGAGTCAGACGTGTCATCAAGTTTCATTAAATCTTCAACAGTGGTTTTCTTTTTCTTCTTCAATCTCCGGGTCGATTTCTTGGCGTTCATGGCGGCGAGTTTCGCCTTCTTGGCAGCTTCGTGATCATATTTCACTGTCCAAAAGTCAGAGTTGGCCTACAAAGACAAGAGGAAGGATCAGTGAAAAACAATACGGCTGGACAAAATACAAAGGAAAAAAGATCGGAATATCCTTACTTCTAGTACCGGGTTAAATTTACAGAAGGGATTTAACCCAACAACACTGCAATCTTCATACTTCGCATTCACCAGAACGTTTGACATTGTGATAATGTCCTCCTCGGTTAGTTGAACCGGGGTATGACGGAGAGAGTCGTTCGGGTCTCCACCATATTCATACATCAAATTTGAATGACGGCTTAATGGAATAACCCGCCATGAGATCCAGCAGCGAGTTAGATCGACTCCGGTTAAACTGTTCCCCAACAAACCGTTGATTCTTCTGATAGATGGAAGCAGCTTCTTCCGTTCAACAACGGTAAGTTTATCTGGCAGGGCGAACTTGGAGTCAAGACGATTGGGGCATTAACCCGGCAGTGGCTTCTCATTGGCGGGTGAGATATCCTGACAGTAAAACCAAGTTTGGTTCCAGTCCTTTGGGTGACTTGGTAAAACTATGAGAGGGAAGACAACACCCTGCCGACGCTGAATTGAGATGCCTCCAAGTTCTAAACTAAGGCCATTGGTGCATTTGTTCTGCCGGTTCAGATAGAAGTACTCTCTAAATAGTTCCATAGTCGGCTCTTGCTGAAGATATACCTCATAGAGCACTTGGAAGTTACAAATATTGGATATGGAATTGGGCCCAATATCCTGAGGATGGAGCTTGAAAAAGTGAAGAACTTCTCTGAAAAACTTTGAACCGGGCGGTGAGAAGCCCCAGTTCATGTGGTCAGTAAAGACGATCACTTCGCCGTCTTTTGGATTGGGTTGTTCTTCTTCCGGGTCAGGAGCACGATAAGACATGATGTTTCTTGAGGGCAGAAATCCAATGAGGAAGAACTCTTTTAAATGCTCCTCAGTTATGGTTGAGGGGACCCAATTGCAGATGGTGGGTGTCTTTGACGGCATGATGTGCAAGGGACTGAAAAAGAAAAAAACAACATGTCGGTTCAATTTACGGCAAAATTAATAGTTAAAGGTTGAAGTTGTAAAACAAGTAACGGCGGCTTAAACTAAGGGCTAATGACATATAAGGAAAAGAAAGCCGGAGTGGTAAGTCGCCATGACTACAGACTTTCTCAGAAAGCAGATTCAGCCAAGTGTTGGCATAAACAAGTTTCACCAAGCTATCATTATTATTTTGGATCAAATGGTTGTCCCAAAAATAAAATATTCTAGACCTAAAGGTCCAGTACATATGAGTTTATCAGCTAACAAAGCATCTATATAGGAAAAAAGGGATCTACTGCTATCAAAATTGAATGCAAAACAGCTACCGCAGCAGTTCTACACTATCTGACGATCAGGAAAGTGCATCGGAGGTGAAATCTATCAAGAGTCTGTAACGGGCGGCGACGAACACCGACGAACTCGAGAAGTCGTAATGCAGATCTAAGGCAGAGAAGGAAAGGGACTTACAGATGCAGGGCTACTGTGGAGGTTCGTCGCGTTTCTTTGGTCAAATTAGGTCGATGCAGCGGCCTGAGGTGGAGAAGACGAGAAGACCTGCGGCGGCAGTGGCAGAGCTCGAGCGGCAGAAAAATAGTGAGAGGAGGAAGACGACTGAAGGGGGAGAATTTGAAATACCTAGGTCATGCCTATTTATAAGGGAGTACGCGAACAGGCGGGCGTGAAAATCAAGGAGACCCGAATAATGATTATCTAACTAAACGGACGCCTCGATTCTCGGAAGGCATTAAAAAATAAAAGATCCATTGGAAGATGACGTCATGAAAGTTTTTTGTGTTTTCAGAAGAGGAAGTCACGGCGGGTTACAGAAGTTTTCAGACAGAGGATGGATTCCATCTAAGTATTGAAGATTGACAAAGAACAAAGTTCAAAGTCAACCTGGGGCCTAATGTTGGGGATATTACTACTAGTATGACCCGCCCAGGAGGGGCCGGGTCAGCCCTAATGGCGGGTTATATAAGAAGCCCAATAAACATTCAAGATGATAGTTTACTAAACGTATAGAAGGCCCAAAGACCTGGGGCCGGCTTAAGGCCTGATATTGTAAACCGCCGTATGTAAGGAAAGACTTGTAAAGAAAGGCATGTAAAGGAAGTCACCAAGCCGGACACGATTATGAGCCGGCCGGGACTCTGTAGGCCACCGGGCGTCAACCCATGTATATAAGGGGACGACCCGGTGGTGGTTTAGGGAAAGAAACAACCAAGTCGATAACCAAGCCAGCAAGTTGAGCCTCTTGGAGATCGAAACTTTAGCAATACCAATCCCAACTAGACGTAGGCTTTTACCTTCATCGTAAGGGGCCGAACTAGTATAAAAACTCTCTCGTGTGTCCTTTGTCCCGATTAACCCCTTTAAGCTTCCTAGTGCGATGGCCCTACGACTAAGTCCTTGCTCTAGGACATCTGCCGGGTCAACTCCACGACAAACCCGCTTAGACTGGAAGATACCGACTACCTCCTGGTGTTCCATGAACGATCCAGGCCCACAAAACATATGTTTTTTAGAAGTTTTTAGAGGTGGCACATGCAAATTTACTCAGGACAGTAGGGTAATACCGTATATAGGTAGGTATGGTGGACTCATCTAGAATAACTTTGGATTCAAGGATGTACAAGCAGAGTTCCCACTTAGTACAGGCGAAGGCTAGCAATTAAGATTGATAAGCGGCTAGCTAGAGAGAAAAAATGATCGTAACCATGCATTATGCATAAGTAACATTGGACACTAGGATGAGTTGGATATGAACACCATGAACATAAATATCATAGAGGCTATGTTGGTTTTGATTCAACTACATGCATGAACATGTACCAAGTCAAGCCACTTGAACATTCAGAGGAGGATACCATATCATCATACTCAATCACAATCATTTTAACGCTATGTTGATATCCAAGATAAATCATTATACACTCCCAGCTACTTATGCATGGCATGAGAAACTGTAATCTCTAATTGTCATTGCAAACATGTTTAATCATAATGGGTTGAATCATGGATACTAGGTTAAACATATTTACATAGATAGAACAAGACGAGTTCATACCAGTTTCTCTCTGCCACAGCCAATTCATCGAATGTCGTCATTATTAACTTTCACTTGCACGACCGAATAATATGAAAATAATAATAGTGCAAGAGTGTAGTGGACTAAGCTGGAATCTGCAAACATTTTATTCAACTGGAGAAGACAAGGTAAAATTGCTCTTTAATAGTTCAACAATTATTCAAATGAGAGCCACTCAACATCTTCATCATGGTCTTCTCCTCGGTACAACTCGAATAAAAAGAAAAGAAATTCAGAGAAACACACTGAAATATTTTTGGAGTTTTTAGTTTTCTTGAATAAGCAAATAAGGGAAAAGCAAAAATGAGAAAATCTATTTACACGGGAAAGCTCCCAACAAGCAAAAGAAGAGCAAGGAAATCTTTTTGAGTTTTCTCTTTAATATTACTACTAAGCATGCATAGAAAGTAAATTAACTGTAACTAATTTTTTCGTTTTTCTTAAGTTTTTCAAACACACAAGAAGAAAGCAATAAAATAAATTTAAGCATGGATGATACAATGAAAAAGTGTGAGCACCGACAAATGGAATAAGTGGACATGAATGTGAAGTCGGTGGAAACACGTACTCCCCAAAGCTTAGGCTTTTGGCCTAACTTGGTAGTCGATTAGTAGCTTGGATAGTAGTAGCGGTGTTGAGGAGCGGGCATCCACTCGTCCCACTGTTGGGGCTCCTGCTGTGCCGCTTCCGCAGCAGTCTGAGCATTCCGGTAGGCGATGATGTCTGCAGGCATGATCCTATATCCGCCCCTAGCAGCAGAATCAAACAAAGCAGGTGCAGGCAGTGGAATAATATCACGAGTTTTAACACTAAAAACTAGGTTATAAGGAATGTGAATGTCAGGATAATCTTATGCAATTAAAGGATGGTGTTCCATGGCTACCCTGTCTAGATAGACTTTGTCAAAGGGTAATCATGAGGGCGTATCTCGACCTCGAAGCGAGCTGCCAAATGAGTAGCAAAAATCCCACCATGTATTTCACCCTGGCATTTATTAAGATGGAGGCGACGAGCCACAATAGCTCCCAAGCTATGGGTGTTGTTGCCCTCTAGTGCTCGGTGTAAAACAACAAAGGCTGGTGCACTGAGAGCACCTACTTTCTTTCTTTCTAGCAAGCAAGCACTTACCAACAAATAAAGGAAAATAATGTACGACAAGAAAGTGTATGCTAGCAGCCCTGGTGGCTGACACGCCTCTCTCATCTCCCACTGTCAAAGTGCGACAAAAGTCCTCAAACCCAGCCGGCCTAGGCTCGGCTAAGCTCGCATCAGAAGGGATCAAGCATATATCACAAAATTCAGTAAGTGGTATCTGATGGTTTTCAGCATATAAATCAAATCTCACTTCAGGAGGATTATTCCTAGGCAGGAAAGTAAAACTCTGAACAAAGATATTTGTGAGGATTTGGTGCTGGTCACACTCATCTGCGATGAAGTCGGTGAGGCCGGCGTTTCCAACATATTGCATGAACTCCTGAAGAATTCCAGCCTCTTCCAGGAATGGGGTGTGCGGCCATTCGCATGGCCGTACCTCCGCCAAACTCCGAGGGTGGAGATCACTATCAGAAGACTCCCCAATAACACCTTTGGAGTTGTTATTAGAGCCCAACTTCCTGAAGATATTCTTGTCCGCGTACAATTTTCTGAAAAATAAAAATTTTGGGGTGACAAAAATTTGTCAACAAAACTTTATAAAATTGATAGAAACTACTTATAGGAATACATAGAAGCCATAGCAATCATTCAAACTACTTAGAACACTAATAATTTAACATGCAAGCACATCTACAGCAACACCAAGAGTAGCTAATTATTCAAAATATAAACAACTAAAGCAAAAATTAATTGGACAAACTATGGAGTCACATACCAAGCAACAATCCCCCAAAACAGTTTTGAAAACGGAGCTTCGAGCAAAGAGATCGAAATCCGCAGGTTTGAGCTCAAGAACACGGGAGAGAGAGCAATGGAGATTTTTTTTACTGGAGGTAAGTGATGATGTGGGATGAAGAGGTAAGTGAGGGGCCCCACATGGGGACAACAAGCCACCAGGGCGCTTGGGGGTCCTGGCGCGCCCAGGTGGGTTGTGCCCACCTGGTGCACCTCCCTCTAGTATTATTTGCATTAGAAATTCAAAAATATTTAGAAAAAATCGTGTAAAAGTTTCAGGGCATTCTGAGGACTTTTATTATTGGGTCATTATTTTATTGCACTGGAAACTTAGAAAACAGACAAAACATGGAATTTTATTTTATTTAACTAATAAAAAAGAAAACAAAAGGTAAGGACGAAAGGTAGTGCTTAGTAAATTCATCAACTTCATACCGTTCAAAAATGATCCATTAATAAGGTTGATCAAGTCTTATTAACAACCACTTTCTATTAGCATGAAAATGAAGAACTTTCGTAAATGACTAAGTTACCTCAATGGGGATATGCATTTCCCCAACAATAAGCATTTCATATTTATTTTTGACAGTAGGTAGAGGTATTTGAAAACTTCCAATAGTGATTGTCGGAGATTTTTCAATAACATTAATACCATTCACTTGGAATTGTTTCTTCGGAAAGTGCACCGTATGCTCATTGCCATTAATATGAAAAGTGACCTTGCTTTTATTGCAATCAATAACAGCCCCTGCAGTGTTCGAGAAGGGTCTACCAAGGATAATCGACATGTTGTCGTCCTCAGGCATCTCATGTATAACAAAGTCAATCAAAATAGTAACATTAGCAACAACAACGGGCGCATCCTCACAGATACCGATAGGGATGGCTGTTGATTTATCAACCATTTGCAAAGATATTTTAGTAGGTGTGAGTTTATTCAAATAAAGTCTTTTATATAAAGATAAAGGCATAACACTAACACCAGCTCCTAAATCACACAAAGCAGTTTTCACATAATTCTTTTTGATAGAGCAAGGTATAGTTAGTATTCCAGGATCTCCATGTTTTTTACGTACTCCATCGCTAAAAGTGTAATTAGCAAGCATAGTGGAGATTTCAGCTTCCATTATATTTCTCTTATTTGTGATGATGTCTTTCATATACTTTGCATATGGAGGCATTTTCAAGATATCAGTCAAGTGATTGCGCAAAAATACTGGCCTCATCATCTCAGCAAAGCATTCAAATTCTTCATCATTTTTCCTTTCATTTGACTTGGGTGTAAAAGGCATAGGTTTTTGGACCCACGGTTCTCTTTCTTTACCGTGTTTTCTAGCAACAAAGTCTCTTTTGTCATATCTTTTATTTTTAGGTTGTGGGTTATCAAGATCAACAGGTGGTTCTATCTCAACATCTTTGTCTGGTTCTTTATCATTGGTTGGTTGAGAGTCTTCATGAACCTCATCATTATCTTTTTCATTATCACTAGGTGAGTGTTCATACCCATATTGAGTTTCAACATCTGAGATAGAAACTTTGTTATCATTGTTAGGAGGTTTTTCTATTTCAGGTTCACTAGGAGCATGTGAAGTCCTATCATTCTTCCTTTTCTTTTTATTTCTAGAAGAACTAGGTGCACTAGTGTTTGCTCTTTGTGAATCTTGTTCAATTCTTTTAGGGTGTCCCTCAGGATAATGTGGTTCCTACGTCATTTTACCTCCTCTAGTTGCAACTCTAACAGCAAAGTCATGCATATTATTATTCATTTAATCAAGGAATTCTCTTTGAGATTTAGCAGCTTGTTCTAATTGAGTTTGAACCATAGAATCATGTTTTCCAACACCTCTAACATCATTTGATATTCTAAATAACAAGTCACTCAAGCGAGCAATCATATCAGAATTATATTTCAATTGTTTCATAACATTTGCATTGAAGTGATCTTGTTTTCTAGTGTAGTTTTCAAACTCATAAAGGCATTGACTAGGATGCATATTGTGAGGATTATCACTATCATTAAACTTCATAAGAGAATTTACCTCTACCAACTTAGGCAGCGGTGGTGTATTAAGCCCATGTATTTCTTCAATAGGAGGTAAATTTTTAACACCCTTAGCTTTAACACCTTTTCCTTCATAGATTTCTTTGCCTCTTGCATTTCTTCAGGAATGAGATATAATATACCCCTCTTCTTCGGAGTGGGTTTAGGCGGTGGTTCCAGAATAGTCCAATCATCATAACTTTTCAATATGTTATTCAATAATTCCTCAGCTTGTCCAACAGTTTGTTCCCTGAAAACACAACCATCACAACTATCTAGGAAAACCCTAGAAGCATTAGTTAGTCCATTATAGAAGATATCAATCATTTCATTTTTCTTAAGTGGATGATCAGGCAAAGCATTAAGTAACTTGCAAAGCCCCCCCCCCCAAGCTTGTGGGAGACTCTCTTCTTTACTTTGAGCAAAGTTAAATATTTCCTGTAAGGCAGCTTGTTTCTTATGAGCAGGAAAATATTTTTTAGAGAAGTAGTAAATCATAACCTGGCGACTACTCACAGAACCAGGACAAAGAGTATTGTACCAAGCTTTAGCATCACCCTTTAATGAGAAATGAAATAATTTGAGAATAAAGTAGTAATGAGTTTCCTCGCCATGAGTAAAAAGGGTGGCTATGTCATTCAACTTAGTAAGATGTGCCACAACAGTTTCAGTTTCAGAACCATGGAAAGGATCAGATTGAACCAAAGTAATTAACTCTGAGTCGACAGACAATTCATAATCCTTATCATCAATAAAAACAGGTGAAGTAGCAAACTTAGGATCACATTTCATTCTAGCATTCAGAGATTTTTCTTTATACTTTTGTAGTAATTTCTCTAGATCATCTCTATCATTACAAGCAAGAATATCTCTAGTTGTTTCTTCACTCATAACATAACCTTCCGGTACCTTAGGCAATTCATATCTAGGAAGGCTAGTTCTAGTAGGTGTTTCAGGAGTTTCAGTTTCAAGCTCATCATCAGATTCAACAACATCATGTTGTATAACTCTAGCAATTTTTTTATCAAGAAATTCACCAAGGGGCACATCATCATTATCAAGCAAGGTACTAGCATCAGCATAAGCATCATTCATAGTAGAAGTAGCATCATCAATAATGCGACATATCAAAATTAATATCATGTGGTGGTGTTGCAAGTTTACTCATAACAGAAGGTGAATCTAAAGTAGAACTGGATGGCAGTTCCTTACCTCCCCTCGTCTTTGAGGGAAATATCTTAGTCTTAGCATCCTTCAGATTCTTCATAGTAGTAATATGCTAATAATCCCAAGTGACTCAACAAATATAGCAATGCTCCTCGGCAACGGCGCCAGAAAAAGGTCTTGATAACCCACAAGTATAGGGGATCACAACAGTTTTCGAGGGTAGAGTATTCAACCCAAATTTATAGATTCGACACAAGGGGAGCCAAAGAATATTTTGAGGTATTAGCAGCTGAGTTTTCAATTCAACCACACCTGGAGATTAATTATCTGCAGAAAGTAATCAGTAGCACAATAATATGATGGTTTTGATAGTAGTGACATCAGCAATAGTAACGGTAACAGTGATAGCGGTAATTTTGTAGCAAGTGTAACAGTGATGATAGCAGTAGTAACATAGCAGAAACAATATAAGATAAATCCATAGGCATTGGATCGGTGACTTGTTGGATGATATTCATCATGTGACAGTTATAACCTAGGTCTATTCGGTACTAGCTCAAGTTCATCAATATAATGTAGGCATGTATTCCGTAAATAGTCATACGTGCTTTATTAAAAGAACTTGCATGATATCTTTTGTCCTACCCTCCCGTGGCAGCGGGGTCCATATTGGAAACTAAGGGATATTAAGGCCTCCTTTTAATAGAGAACCGGAACAAAGCATTAACACCTAGTCAATACATGAACTCCTCAAACTATGGTAATCACCGGAAGAAGTCCCTGCTATTGTCACAACGGGGTTACCGGATCATAACACGGAGTAGGTGACTATAACTTGCAAGATCGGATCTAGAACATGGATATACTGATGATAACATAAATGGTTCAGATTTGAAATCATGGCACCCAGGCCCAAAGTGACAAGCATTAAGCAAGGAAAATTCATAGCAACATCAATCTAAGAACATAGTGGATACTAGGGATCAAGCCCTAACAAAACTAACTCATTACATGAGGAATATCATCCAACTCCTCACCGACTAGCGAGCCTACGAAGGAATTACTCACTCTTTGTGGGGAGCATCATGGAATTGGCGATGGAGAAGGCTTGGTGATGACGAAGAACGAAGATCCCCCTATTCGGAGCCCCAAAAGGACTCTAGATCTGCCCTTCCGAGGAAGAACAGGGCTTGGCGGCGGCTCCGTCTCGTGGATCGCGAAAAATAGGACTTTATGGCGTTGGTTTCAGGGTCAGTGGGGCCACCAGATTGGGACAATCCACCTGGGCGTGCTAGGAGAGGGGTGCGCACCCAGGTGGGTTGTGCCCACCTAGGTGCCCCTCTTCGGCAGGTCTTGGCTCCAGAAATTCTTATTATTTATATAAAAAATCCTCACAAAGTTTCGCTCCATTCCGAGAACTTTTATTTCTACACAAAAACAACATCATGGTAGTTCTGCTAAAGACAGCGTCAGTCCGGGGTTAGTTTCATTCAAATCATGCAAATTAGAGTCTAAAACAAGAGTAAAAGCATTAGGAAAAGTAGATACGTTGGAGACGTATCAGTGCTTCAGCAGGCTTATCCTCAACCGGATCCTTCCTACTGTCGTCGTCATCCTCTTTGGGTGTGTCCACCATATACACGTAATATGTGGAGGTGGTCGCCCAAAGCTCGGTAAACGGCTGGTCTTGTCCTTGATCATCTCCGGCATCATCGTCCATGCCGTCGATGTCTTCGGAGGCGCAGTCCAGCATGTTGGTTAAATCTTCGACGGTGGCCATGAAGTGGGTGGTGGGTGGGACGTAAAATTCCCCGCTCCTCAGCCCCTAGTCTGGGCTGAGCATAGTTCGGAAGTAATTCCTCTGTAATGGCAAGAGGTCGCAATAGGTCCAGGGCCTCGTTCAAAAGGGAGGATTGGACGGGAAAGCGAGAGTCCATGGAGCTAGGCGGGGCAGGAGCCTCCTGGCCTTGCTCACTTGACGTGGACCTCGAGAGTTCGGGTCTGGAGTCCGGGGGCGAGTCCGGCCTTTCAATGATAGGGGGAACCTGGTCAAATTCCAAGTTCGTCATGGACACAATCACGTCCGGATCCTCGATAATGCGATTTGCAGCGAAGAGTCCGGTGGGCTCCAAACTCCCATCTTCGGACCTGATGGTTTGCTCCGGATCTAAGGCCAGAGCGGTGATCGGGGCCATGAACCCTTCGGAGATCAAGTCTCCTCGAATATCAGCGACGTAGTTTAGGTTTCCAAAGATGATCTGACTACTTGGGGCATAGCTGTCGGTTTTCTCAAGGTGGCCAATCGAGTTGGCACGTAGTGCGAAGCTACCGAATACAAAAAGTTGGTCAGGGAGGAAAGTCTCCCCCGAAACAGCATCATTATAGATGATCGATCGAGCCATCGAACCTTCTATTGATAACATAGTGGAACTCTCAATGAAAGCACCAATGTCGATGTTAAAACCGTCCGATCTCGGGTAGGGGGTCCCGTAGTGTGCGTTTGAGGATTGAAGGTAACAGGAGGCAGGGGACACGATGTTTACCCAGGTTCGGGCCCTCTTAATGGAGGCAATACCTACTTCCTACTTGATTGACTTTGATGAGTATAGGGGTTACAAGAGTTGATCTATCTCGAGATCATAATTGCTAAACCCTAGATGTCTAGCATGTATCCTTCTCCTCGCCTCTACGGAGTAAACCCTCCAGTTTATATAGACACCGGAGGTGCCTAGGGTTGTACAAAGTCAGTTTACAGAGAAAGGAAACTTCATATCCGAATGCCACTTGCCATCCACGCAAAGGAGAGGCCCATACAGACACAGGGGAAGGCCTTCTATCTTGTATGTTCATGGTCCATCACTCCGGTCCATGTCACATAGCCCGGACGCCCGGGCCCCCCTAATCCAGGACTCCCTCAGTCACCCCCGAAAGCAAGCCTCCAGGCCGTCCCGGCAAGGCCTACCGGGACTCGCGGAGGAAGAACCACCTCACCACCCCACCTCAGCACGATACACGTCGTCGATTGATGCGGTGTCAAGCTCCAAAGTGACTAAGTGGCTGCAATTTGCCACATGGCGGCCACTTTCTAGAGGAAATGCCTACAAACGAAACCCGTCCTGCGACATGTCCAACGAGCAGGTGTGAAGCTGGCTAAACAGCCCGGTAGGACCTGCCAGGCAAGCTATGATGCGACGTAGAGCGGCGCATTTAATGCGCTCTATCAGCCTGCAGAGTTAGGTATGATAGCACTATTTGCTATCTTATCAGTGCATAATGACTGATTTGCCACCGTGGTGACCCCTTTATCTATAAAAGGAGGACCAAGGCAACCGTAGAAAGTGTTGGACACTAGGTTAGCCAATCCACCTCCACACATATTCATACGTGTGTAACCGTTTCACCCCGAGGCACCCCTGCCGGGCAAGCGTGTTGCGCCCACCTCCATTTTTCCACCATCAATCCACCAAAGCAGGAGTAGGGTTTTATGCCTCACGGTGGCCCGAATCCTGGGTAAAGACTGCCTGTGTGATCCCAGCCGTGCCGTTTCATGTCCTATGCTCTTTGGGCCATGTGCCATCCCCTGAAGAACCAGCAAGGGGCTTTTGGCCCCGTAGGGGGTCGTGGTTGAAGGAAATATGCCCTAGAGGCAATAATAAAGTTATTATTTATTTCCTTATATCATGATAAATGTTTATTATTCATGCTAAACTTGTATTAACCGGAAACATAATACATGTGTGAATACATACACAAACAGAGTGTCACTAGTATGCCTCTACTTGACTAGCTCGTTGATCAAAGATGGTTATGTTTCCTAACCATAGACATGAGTTGTCATTTGATTAACGAGATCACATCATTAGGAGAATGATGTGATTGACTTGACCCATTCCGTTAGCTTAGCACTTGATCGTTTAGTTTGTTGCTATTGCTTTCTTCATGACTTATACATGTTCCTATGACTATGAGATTATGCAACTCCTGTTTACCGGAGGAACACTTTGTGTGCCACCAAATGTCACAACGTAACTGGGTGATTATAAAGGTGCTCTACAGGTGTCTCCGAAGGTACTTGTTGGGTTGGCGTATTCGAGATTAGGATTTGTCACTCCGATTGTCGGAGAGGTATCTCTGGGCCCACTCGGTAATGCACATCACTATAAGCCTTGCAAGCATTGCAACTAATGAGTTAGTTGCGGGATGGTGTATTACATAACGAGTAAAGAGACTTGCCGGTAATGAGATTAAACTAGGTATTGAGATACCGATGATCGAATCTCGGGCAAGTAACATACCGATGGCAAAGGGAACAACGTATGTTGTTATGCGGTTTGACCGATAAAGATCTTCGTAGAATATGTAGGAGCCAATATGAGCATCCAGGTTCCGCTATTGGTTATTGATCGGAGACGTGTCTCGGTCATGTCTACATAGTTCTCGAACCCGTAGGGTCCGCACACTTAAAGTTCGATGATGGTTATATTATGAGTTTATGTATTTTGATGTACCGAAGGAGTTCGGAGCGGATGAGATCGGGGACATGATGAGGAGTCTCGAAATGGTCAAGACGTAAATATCGATATATTGGACGACTATATTCGGACATCGGAAAGGTTCCGACTGATTCGGGTATTTTCGTGAGTACCGGCGAGTTACGGGAATTCGTATTGGGCCTTAATGGGCCATACATGAAAGGAGAGAAAGGCCTCAAAGGGTGGCCGCACCCCTCCCCATGGGTGTTCCGAATTGGACTAGGGAGGGGGGCGCCCCCTTCCTTCCTTCTCCTTTTCCCTTTCCTTTCCTTCCCTCCTACTCCTACTACTTGGAAGGGCTCCTAGTTCTACTAGGAACCGGGAGTAGGACTCCCCTAGGGCGCGCCATAGAGAGGGTCGGCCCTCCCCCTCCTCCACTCCTTTATATACGGGGGTAGGGGGCACCCCAATGACAACAATTGTTTAGTTGATCTTTTAACCGTGTGAGGTGCCCCCTCCACCATAGTCCACCTCGATAATACTGTAGCGGTGCTTAGGCGAAGCCCTGCGTCGGTAGAACATCATCATCGTTACCACGCCGTCATGCTGACGAAACTCTCCCTCAACACTCGGCTGGATCGGAGTTCGAGGGATGTCATCGGGCTGAACATGTGCTGAACTCGGAGGTGCCGTATGTTCGGTACTTGATCGGTCGGATCGCGAGGATGTACGACTACATCAACCGCGTTGTGCTAATGCTTCCACTTTCGGTCTATGAGGGTACGTGGACAACACTCTCCCCTCTCGTTTCTATGCATCACCATGATCTTGCGTGTGCGTAGGAATTTTTTTGAAATTACTACATTCCCCAATAGTGGCATCCGAGCCTGGTTTTATGCGTAGATGTCATATGTACGAGTAGAACACAAGTGAGTTGTGGACGATATAAGTCATACTGATTACCAGCATGTCATACTTTGGTTCGGCGGTATTGTTGGATGAAGGGGCCCGGACCGACATTACGCGTACGCTTATGCGAGACTAGTTCTACTGACGTGCTTTGCGCACAAGTGGCTGGCGGGTGTCAGTTTCTCCAACTTTAGTTGAACCGAGTGTGGCTACGCCTGGTCCTTGCAAAGGTTAAAACAGCACCAACTTGACAAACTATCGTTATGGTTTTGATGCGTAGGTAAGAACGGTTCTTGCTAAGCCCGTAGCAGCCACGTAAAACTTGCAACAACAAAGTAGAGGACGTCTAACTTGTTTTTGCAGGGCATGTTGTGATGTGATATGGTGAAGACAAGATGCTAAATTTTATTGTATGAGATGATCATGTCTTCTAACCAAGTTATCGGCAACTGGCAGGAGCCATATGGTTGTCGCTTTATTGTATGTAATGCAATCGCCCTGTAATGCTTTACTTTATCACTAAGTGGTAGCGATAGTCGTAGAAGCATAAGATTGGCGAGACGACAAGGATGCTACGATGGAGATCAAGGTGTCGCACCGGTGACGATGGTGATCATGACGGTGCTTCGGAGATGGAGATCACAAGCACAAGATGATGATGGCCATATCATATCACTTATATTGATTGGATGTGGTGTTTATCTTTTATGCATCTTATCTTGCTTTGATTGACGGTAGCATTATAAGATGATCTCTCACTAAATTTCAAGATAAAAAGTGTTCTCCCTGAGTATGCACCGTTGTCAAAGTTCGTCGTGCCCAAACACCATGTGATGATCGGGTGTGATAAGCTCTACGTCCATCTACAACGGGTGCAAGCCAGTTTTGCACACATAGAATACTCAGGTTAAACTTGACGAGCCTAGCATATGCAGATATGGCGTCGGAACACTGAGACCGAAAGGTCGAGCGTGAATCATATAGTAGATATGATCAACATAGTGATGTTCACCATTGAAAACTACTCCATTTCACGTGATGATCAATTATGGTTTAGTTGATTTGGATCACGTGATCACTTAGAAGATTAGAGGGATGTCTTTCTAAGTGGGAGTTCTTAAGTAATATGATTAATCTCTCCCTAATAATAAATCACGGATTGACTCCATGGATTCACCGTCACAATACGCTTTTTTCTCATGTCATATATGCTTTTATGATTTGTACCAACAAAATCATAATGTAAATGAGGTGGTACTAATATTTACCCACTGCCACCCGTAAATAAAAAAAGACATAGCTGAGTCGATCCCCATCTCTCTCAATCCCGCAGGTCTCGTACGACGCTCCTCTCTCCCTCGATCCCTTCTTTCCCCATCGCGCCACCAGGCGCACACACCCACCCACAACCCACCATCGATCCCGCAGCCCTTCTGCCCTCCTCTCGCTGACCACCACCATCGCCTCCCCGAAGGCCACCGGCGCCGCAGCTCTGCCACCTCCTCCCTCACCGGCTTCAAGCCCCTTCTCCACCTCTGATGCGCCGCTTCCCTCGATCATATTCGTGCATCTGAGGACGACGGCGGAAGAAGCGTGTGCCCAGATGAAGATCGTCTGGCTGTGCAGGCGGGCAGACGACGCAACTGAGGTGACGGTGACAATGGGACTCATGAGGAGCAGCGGCGGCGTGGATCTCATCCTGCAGGGGCGGGGGTGGGGTGATGTGGGCGCCAAGGAGGCTGGGCAGGAGCCTCCTGCAGTGGAGGACGAGGATGGAGTATGAGAGGGAGCCTCCTTCAGTGTACGTATGGCGATGAAGGGGAGCAGTGCTCGTCCTCAGTGGACCCAGATGACCCTTGCTGGCGGGTGAGATTCCTCTTGAGACCTACGGTGACGGCAAACAGCGGCAGCGGATTTGAAGGTGACGGTAGGAGATCCGTGTGAGCATCCCTCTCCTGCTCTCTAAATCTCTCTCTTAGTGCATTGACATTTGCTTTGTGGTGTGGGAGCTTCAAGACAACAGCTTCAAATCGGCCATTCTATCGCTAATTAGCTGGCCCCAAACAAAAATAGATCGTAGAAATCTCAATCGACCGGCAGTACTAACCCTAGCGGCGCAACAACATACGATCGGCCGTCGGCAACAGGGCGACGGCCTAGCAGAGGACCGGCAGTAGTGTTGTGCGGCATCGCAGCAGTTCTGCGCTGTTACAACAAGCGGATGAGAAGGGCAGGAATTAGGCAGTAGGCACGCGGCTGTGTACTTTCGGACAAACTAAATCAACGTGTCCAATTAAGCTTTAAATCAACTAATCAACTATTATATGATGTTTTTCAGGACAGAACATGTGCAAGCTCATGGTTTTATGCCAATTCATCCTTCAAGACAAGTATTAGGAGTGTGGTAGCACAACCTAGGCGTGTAGGCGTGTAGCTGCATACATGTGACGGGAAATAGGGAGACAGCTTCGGGTTGGATATGCTATTATTCCTTTGTAAGTTTACTGATGCAATTTCTTTTTGAAAGATCCCTAAAGTCATTTACCCTTTTGCCACTGAGAATTGTTTACTATTGTGAATTGTACAAGTGGTCTAAATTGTCAATTAATGACATAGACCTAGATACCATAAAACACCGTTGATAAATCGACTGAAATATGAACATTCTTGGCCCAAAGTTACAGCATTGCACCAATTAATTGTTAACCTCTTGGTTTTAATGACAATTGTTCTACTAGGAGTTTTCTTCTGCTAGCATTCCATCAACAATGTCAGTTGTAATTATATATAAAAATAAAACCAAGACAATCAATGTGATTATTCTGCACAATGTGTCCAAATCACTCTTTTTTCCATAACATTAACAATTGTCCTTTGACTGTCTATGTGAACGTTCTCTAAAATTTCATTCCAAGTTACGTCTGGTCTTCTTTGGGTAATTTATATAGCAGAGTCTACAAGAATTGGATGCAGATCCACTATCCCCCCATCCCCACTGTATTTACTGCAATGCATATTTACCTGGAGCTCGCATCTTAGCTGTATGTCAAGTGCCAAGTCAGTTTTCACTAAATACAAATTTTAATATATACTGGTTGTATATTTATGGATTATAGTTGAAATTCTCAAATGAATAAATATTTTTGTAGTTGTAGTCCTATATACAACTACCTAAAACTGAGGTTGGCACATCTTCATTAGAAGCTATGCTCACTAGCTTGATTTCTCCTAGAGATGTAGAATGTTTATTCCCGCAATGTTATTTTGCAATTTCCTTTTTTGATGTAGCTGCTTATCTATCAAGTTTATTTAGCAAATTGTCTATGAAAGCATGCAGTTCAAATAATCGGGTTGTGTTACTCCTACTAAGTATCCTATAAATGATCTGAATGAACACAAGTGATGGCGTCCGTCGGACACGGTGCCCAAGGCGTAGACTGAACCCTTCTAAGGAGGCATGTGGGGATGCGTGCAAGACATGCCCTCATTCTATGAAACAAAGTCAAATGCAAATGGGAGTATGAGAGATGGTGTATGGACCAAGTGATGGGAGCATCTCCGGGCGGCGGCCCTCACTTCAAGCTCGATGAACTTAGCTTAAACATGCTCTTGCACTGGCATGGTCGTGATAGGTTTGTCATCTGGGCGATTGCCCGTGTTCGTGAGGTTGCTGTGATTTTTCACTATAGGAATTGATAGCTTGACAGGTTATTTGGCTTAGCCTATGTTGTGTTGTTGCTTGTTTGTCTGATCCCTATCATGCTGATGTTTCATACCATGATAGATGTTTATGGTTGTAATATTATACCATTGATAGCTTCAGAAAAGGTGGTTGCTGATTGAGAAAGTTGAGAGACAACTTACGAACACTATAATAGTTAGGAATTTATTGTTGGGACAAAATTATGTCGTTGTTTATACACACGCATCAACTCTTCTTGTAGCTCACTACTTATTCTATGATGAGAATAACAACTATAGATAGAGTCATTCATCTTGCTTATTTTCTAGATGAATAACTTCATTATGGGTCGTGTCATCCGAGGCAAGTTGATACTACCTACTGTATGCAAATTCCAGATGCATTAGGAGGGGAGTGACGAAGCCGGAGGGGCCGAGGTGCCCTCATCATGGTTTCTTGATGGTGCATCATAGACCAGGCGAAGAATCTCCTGGTGGAGCTTGGCAGAACCGAGGCACTTGGAGGAGAAGACACCATGGAACCCTCGCCCGCTGCTGGTGGGCTTTGGTGAGGACGAGCGCTGGGAAAGGTTGTGCATGACGCCCAGATGTTACGCCAAGGCCTTCCGCGCCCGCACCCGAGGTGGGTGCTTCACTAACAAGCTGCTACAAGTGTACAAGGCCTTCCGCGTTCAAGCTGCGAAGGCAAGAAGATTTTGTTATTAATAGGGACAAATAGGTGGCTAGCACATCCTTTTTTGTTGGCTGAAGCGTTGGAGTGCTAAAGTTACAGATAAAAATCTATCTTTGGTGCATTTGTTTTCAGATTATTGCTGTTGGAGATGAGCTACAGAGAGGGAGACACACACCCTTCTCTGTACAAAATCCATCTTTGGCACACTTGGGGAAATTTTGTCCAAGGGCAATTCATAGATTGGAATTAAGATTTGGGGCTATTTTGTTTGACTTGCTTTGTACGGATGTTGCTATGCTTTGTGTATTGTTGTCATTATTGTATAGTGAGAAGATATAGTGAGACAGATGGAGAGAAATTGCTAGCTATTTTTTGTGAAATTGTTGTGTTCTGTTGGCCAAGATTATTCTTTGTTGGTTGCTACGGCAAATTGTTGTGAGGGAAATTGGGAATAATTATGAGTGCGCAACACTTGAAGGTGTTCGGCGAAGCTTGTGCCACCGGGCAAAAGCTCGCCTTGCTCGACTAGCTGACACTGCCATCAACACATGAGGAGGACACAAAGTCTGGTGTTTCTTCTGTTGCAAAGCACAACATGTGTGCTATTCTCTCAAATAGATAGATGAAGGAATTGCATAGTTAGTTTCACGGCTAACTTTAATGGGTTGCTTTAACCAATTGAGATTTAAAAAAAGTAACGACACTCATCTTAATAACTTTAGCAACAATACGTACATTAAATTGGACTATAGCCGGTTATCCCTCGCTCCGGTGTTAATCATTAGCGAAACACGGCCCGCAAGTCGAACAATGCATACACCCCCCCCCCCACACACAAAAGAAGCATGCAATCATTAGACTTCTTGCAGAAAGAACAATTGTTCTTCATGTCAGGGAATTCGACCATATTTTTTTCTAAGAAACTATAGTGTTTGAATTACGAATGTCAGAGTGCAATAAGTTCTTATCCCGTTGCAAATTTTCCTTAGTTTCAAAAAAGGAGAAAAACTCTTCCCAACCAAACAGCCAACTATCTGTAAAAACTCCCAAAATATACCCTAAAAAGACTATCCATAAAAAAACTTAACACAATAAATATAGTTGAAAAACGTTCATGCTATTTTTCAACAAAATATGTTTGCACTTTTTAAAAAAGCTTAAAAATTCCCCAAAAAATGTTCCATTTTAAGAAAAATGTTTCCACTTAAAAATGTATAACAAAACATTCTTTTCGAAAAAACATCTGATAGAAAAATGTTCTTTTTAGAGAAATATTCCAACTTCATAAAAACATTGACTATTCTGAAAAAAAGTGTTCCATTTTTATGCAAATGTTAAATTTTATTAAAAATAAGAAAAAATTCCATGTTTAACCTTATCATAGATGTTTATTAAAATTGGATATAAGAAATGGTGCACAATGGCAAATGAAAGCAGGTTGTGCCCTTTTTTTCCGCCCGGTGCAACGCACGGGCATTTGTACTAGTTGAACTTAAATTTATCATGAACTTAGTCCTGGTAGTATTAGCATATCTATGTTGTAGATCAATAGCTCGCGTTTAGCTCCCATGTTTTATTCTTGATATGTTCCTAGAGAAAACTAAGTTGAAAGATGTTAGTAGCAATGATGCGGATTGGATCCGTGATATGAAGTTTATCCTCATTGCCGCACAAAAGAATTATGTCCTTGATGCACCTCTAGGTGACAAACCTATTGCAGGAGCAGATGCAGATGTTATGAACGTTTGGCTAGCTCAATATGATGACTACTTGATAGTTTAGTGCACCATGCTTAAACAGCTTAGAATCGGGACTTCAAAGACGTTTTGAACATCATGGACCATATGAGATGTTCCAGGAGTTGAAGTTAATATTTCAAGCAAATACCCGAGTTGAGAGATGTGAAGTCTCCAACAAGTTCTATAGCCAAAAGATGGAGGAGAATAGCTCAAATAGTGAGCATGTGCTCAGATTGTCTGGGTACTACAATCGCTTGAATCAAGTGGGAGTTAATCTTCTAGATAAAATAGTGATTGACAGAATTCTCTAGTCACCATCACCAAGTTAGTAGAACTTCGTGATGAACTATAATATGCAAGGGATAACAGAAACGATTCCCAAGCTCTTCGTGATGCTGAAATCGACGAAGGTAGAAATCAAGAAAAGCATCAAGTGTTGATGGTAAACAAAACCACTAGTTTCAAGTAAAGGGACAAAGGGAAGAAAGGGGAACTTCAAGAAGAACGGCAAGCAAGTTGCTGCTCAAGTGAAAAAACCCAAGTTTGGACCTAAGCCTGAAACTGAGTGCTTCTACTACAAAGGGACTGGTCACTGGAAGCGGAACTACCCCAAGTAATTGGCGGATAAGAAGGATGGCAAAGTGAACATAGGTATATTTGATATACATATTATTGATGTGTACTTTACTAGTGTTTATAGCAACCCCTCCGTATTTAATACTAGTTCAGTTGCTAAGAGTAGTAACTCGAAACGGGAGTTGCAGAATGAACAGAGACTAGTTAAGGGTGAAGTGATGATGTGTATTGGAAATGGTTCCAAGATTGATATGATCATCATCGCACACTCCCTATACTTTCGGGATTAGTGTTAAAGCTAAAATAAATGTTATTTAGTGTTTGCGTTGAGCATGCATATGATTGGATCATGTTTATTGCAATACAGTTATTCATGTAAGTTAGAGAATAATTGTTGTTCTGTTTACATGAAGAAAACCTTCTATGGCCATACACCCAATGAAAATGGTTTGTTGGATCTCGATCGTGGTGATACACATTTTCATAATATTGAAGCCAAAAGATGCAAAGTTAATAATGATAGTGCAACTTATTTGTGGCACTGCCGTTTAGGTTATATTGGTGTAAAGCGCATGAAGGAAATCCATGCTGATGGGCTTTTGGAATCACTTGATTATGAATCAGTTGATGCTTGCGAACCATGCCTCATGGGCAAGATGACTAAGACTCCGTTCTCTGGAACAATGGAGCGAGCAACAGATTTGTTGGAAATCATACATACTGATGTATGTGGTCCGATGAATATTGAGGCTCGCGGCAGGTATCATTATCTTCTGATCTTTACAAATGATTTGAGCAGATATGAGTATATCTACTTGATGAAACACAAGTCTGAAACATTTGAAAAGTTCAAAGAATTTCAGAGTGAAGTGGAGAATCATCGTCACAAAAATAAAAGTTTCTACGATATGATCGCAGAAGTAAAATATTTGAGTTATGAGTTTGGCCTTCAGTTAAAACAATGTGAAATAGTTTCACTGCTCACACCACCTGGAACACCACAGTGTAATGGTGTGTCCAAACGTCGTAACCGTACTTTATTAGATATGGTGCGATCTATGATGTCTCTTACCAATTTACCACTATCGTTTTGGGGTTATGCATTAGAGACAGCTACATTCACGTTAAATAGGGCACCATCTAAATCCATTGACATGACACCGTATGAACTATGGTTTGGCAAGAAACCTAAGCTGTCGCTTCTTAAAGTTTGAGGTTGCAATGCTTATGTGAAAAAGTTTCAACTTGATAAGATCAAACCCAAATCGGAGAAGTGCGTCTTCATAGGATACCCAAAAGAAAATGTTGGGTACACCTTCTACCACAGATCCGAAGGCAAGATATTCATTGTTGAGAATGGATCCTTTCTAGAGAAGGAGTTTCGCTCAAAAGAAGTGAGTGGGAGGAAAGTAGAACTTGATGAGGTAACTGTACCTGCTCCCTTATTGGAAAGTAGTTCATCACATAAATCTGTTCCTGTGACTACTAAACCAATTAGTGAGGAAGCTAATGATGATGATCATCTAACTTCAGATCAAGTTACTACCAAACCTTGTAGGTAAACCAGAGTAAGATCCGCACCAGAGTGGTACGGTAATGTTGTTCTGGAGGTCATGTTACTTGACCATGACGAACTTACGAACTATGAGGAAGTGATGATGAGCCTAGATTCCACGAAATGGCTTGAGGCCATGAAATCTGAGATGAGATCCATGTATAAGAACAAAGTATGGACTTTGATTGACTTGCCCAAAGATCGGCGAGCCATTGAGATTAAATGGATCTTCAAGAGGAAGACAGACGCTGATAGTAGTGTTACTATCTACAAAGCTAGAATTGTCGCAAAAGGTTTTTGACAAGTTCAAGGTGTTGAGTACGATGAGAGTTTCTCACTCGTATCTATGCTTAAGTCTGTCCGAATCATGTTAGCAATTGCCACATTTTATGAAATTTGGCAAATGGATAAACAAAATTACATTCCTTAATGGATTTATTAAAGAAGAGTTGTATATGATGCAACAAGAAAGTTTTGTCAATCCTAAAGGTGCTAACAAAATATGCAAACTCCAGCGATCCATCTATGGACTGGTGCAAGCATCTCGGAGTTGGAATATATGCTTTGATAAGTTGATCGAAGCATATAGTTTTATATAGACTTGAGGTGAAGCCTGTATTTACAAGAAAGTGAGTGGGAGCACTACATAATTTCTGATAAGTATATGTGAATGACATATTGTTGATCGGAGATAATGTAGAATTATTCTACAAAGCATAAAGGAGTGTTTGAAAGGAATTTTTCAAAGAAAGACATCGGTGAAGCTGCTTACATATTGAGCATCAAGATCTATAGAGATAGATCAAGACGCTTGATAAGTTTTTCAATGAGTACATACCTTGACTAGATTTTGAAGTAGTTCAAAATGGAACAGTCAAAGAAAGAGTTTTTGCATGTGTTACAAGGTGTGAAACTGAGTAAGACTCAAAGCCCAACCACAACAGAAGATAGAAAGAGAATGAAAGTCATTCTCTATGCCTTGGCCATAGGTTCTATAAAATTTGCCATGCTGTGTACCGGATATATTGTATACCCTCCACTGATTTTGGCAAGGGAGTACAAATAGTGATCTAGAAGTAGATCACTGGACAACGGTCAAAATTATCCTTAGTGGAATAAGGATATGTTTCTTGATTATCGAGGTGACAAAAAGGTTCGTCGTAAAGGGTTACGTCAATGCAAATTTTGACACTGATCTAGATGACTCTAAATCTCAATCTGGATACATATTGAAAGTGGGAGGAATTAGCTAGAGTAGCTTCATCCAGAGCATTGTTGACAAAGAAATTTGCAAAAATACTTACGGATCTGAATGTGGCAGACACGTTGACTAAACTTCTCTCACAAGCAAAACATGATCACACCTTAGTACTCTTTGGGTGTTAATCAAGTAGCTATGTGAACTAGATTATTGACTCTAGTAAACCCTTTGGGTGTTGGTCACATGTCGTTGTGAACTATGGGTGTTAATCACATGGTGATGTGAACTATTGGTATTAAATCACATGGCGATGTGAACTAGATTATTGACTCTAGTGCAACTGGGAGACTGAAGGAAATATGCCCTAGAGGCAATAATAAAGTTATTATTTATTTCCTTATATCATGATAAATGTTTATTATTCATGCTAGAATTGTACTAACTGGAAACATAATACATGTGTGAATACATAGACAAACAGAGTGTCACTAGTATGCCTCTACTTTACTAGCTCATTGATCAAAGATGGTTATGTTTCCTAACCATAGACATGAGTTGTCATTTGATTAAAGGAATCACATCATTAGGAGATTGATGTGATTGACTTGGCCCATTCCGTTAGCTTAGCACTTGATCGTTTAGTTTGTTGCTATTGCTTTCTTCAAGACTTATACATATTCCTATGACTATGAGATTATGCAACTCCCGTTTACCGGAGGAACACTTTGTGTGCCACCAAACGTCACAACGTAACTGGGTGATTATAAAGGTGCTCTACAGGTGTCTCCGAAGGTACTGGTTGGGTTGGCGTATTTCTAGATTAGGATTTGTCACTCTGATTGTCAGAGAGGTATCTCTGGGACCACTCGGTAATGCACATCACTATAAGCCTTGCAAGCATTGCAACTAATGAGTTAGTTGCGGAATGATGTATTACGGAACGAGTAAAGAGACTTGATGGTAACGAGATTGAACTAGGTATTGAGATACTGACGATCGAATCTCGGGCAAGTAACATACCGATGACAAAGGGAACAACGTATGTTGTTATGCGGTTTGACCGATAAAGATCTTCGTAGAATATGTAGGAGCCAATATGAGCATCCAGGATCCTCTATTGGTTATTGACCGGAAACGTGTCTCGGTCATGTCTACATAGTTCTCGAACCCGTAGGGTCCGCATGCTTAAAGTTCGATGACGGTTATATTATTAGTTTATGTGTTTTTATGAATCGAAGGAGTTCGGAGTCCCGGACGAGATCGGGGACATGACGAGGAGTCTCGAAATGGTCGATACGTGAAGATCGATATATTGGACGACTATATTCAGACATCGGAAAGGTTCCGAGTGATTCGGGTATTTTCGGGAGTACCGGCGAGTTACGGGAAGTCGTATTGGTCCTTAATGGGCCATATGGGAAAGGAGAGAAAGGCCTCAAAGGGTGGCCTCACCCCTCCCCATGGGCTGGTCCGAATTGGACTAGGGAGGGGGCGCCCCCTTCCTTCTTTCTCCTTTTCCCTTCCCTTTCCTTCCCTCCTACTCCTACTACTTGGAAGGGCTCCTAGTTCTACTAGGAAAGGGGGAATCCTACTCCCGGTGGGAGTAGGACTCCCCTAGGGCGCGCCATAGAGAGGGCCGGCCCTCCCCCTCCTCCACTCCTTTATATACGGGGGCAGAGGGGCACCCCAAAGACAACAATTGATCAGTTGATATTTTAGCCGTGTGCGGTGCCCCCCTCCACCATTGTCCACCTCGATAATAATGTAGCGGTGCTTAGGCGAAGCCCTGCGTCGTTATAACATCATCATTGTCACCATGCCGTCGTGCTGACAAAACTCTCCCTCAACACTCAGCTGGATCGGAGTTCGAGGGACGTCATCAGGCTGAACGTGTGCTAAACTCGGAGGTGCCGTACATTCGGTACTTGATCGGTCGGATCATGAAGACGTACGACTACATCAACCATGTTGTGCTAACGCTTCCGCTTTCGGTCTACGAGGGTACGTGGATAACACTCTCCCCTCTCGTTCCTATGCATCACCATGATCTTGCGTGTGCGTAGGAATTTTTTTGAAATTACTACGTTCCCCAACAGTGGTTCCCTGCGGCAGCCCCATATACTAGGGATAAGGGAGTCTGCCTAGTAGCTCGATTTGGTGTCGTTCTGAGGGACCAAAGAACCACCGGCAGCTCGTTGATCCATCGCTTGCCACACTTCTGCAGCTTACCTAATGCTCTTGTCTTGAGTCCTAGCAACACTTCAGCGTTCACCCTATCATCTTGCCCGTTGCTCCTTGGATGAGCAACAAAGGTGAATGAGATCTTGCTTCCGAGGGCATGAACGTATTGCATGAAGGCGTGGCTCGTGAATTGGGTGCCATTGTCGGCGATGATTCGAGCAGGGACTCCGTAGCGGCACAACAATCCTTTCAAGAACTTGATAGCTGACCGAGCAGTCACATTTCTCACGGGCTCTACTTCCGACCACTTTGTAAACTTGTCGATTGCAACGAATAAGAATTCAAAGCCCCCGGTAGCACGGGGGAAGGGCCCAAGATGTCGAGCCCCCAAACCAAAAACGCCCATAACAAAGGCATTGTCTAAAGAGCTTGGGCAAGCAGATGGATGTTCTTGGAATGGAAATGCCAGGCTTCACATTTGGTGACCAACTCAACTACATCTTGGAGGGCTGTGGGCCAGTAAAATCCTTGCCAGAAGGCTTTTCCAACCAGAGCCCTTGATCCGATGTGTGAGCCGCACATACCCTTGTGTATCTCTGCCAACAGTTTCTTTCCTTCTTCTCGACAAATGCACTTCAACTTCATACCGTTGGGCCTCCTTCTGTACAGCGTGTCATTAACTAACTGATACATACTAGCCCTCCGGGCTACTCTTTCAGCTTCTTCTTGCTCTTTGGGAAGTTCTCCGGTTTGGAGGAAATGGACTATGTGCCGCGCCCAAGTTGGGGCCTGAGGCTCGACAATGAGGACTAGCAGCACCTCCTCGTTCGTGGGAGTGAATTCCTCGACCGCGGGGACCGATGGTCTGGCGGGAGGGTGCGGCTCAGCGGTCGATGGGGAGTTGTTCCCACCAAGCTCTCTACCTGGAGCCTCGGGAGGTTGTACCGGGAGAAGCTTGCCGGAGTCCAGTTTCCTTCTCTTTTTGGCCATTGTTGTCGGGGATATGGAGGGCTGAGTCAAATGGAGAACAAAAGTCCCTGGTTCCACATGGAGTTTTTGCGTAGCGCACTTTGACAGATGATCAACAATGCTATTTTCCACATGGGGCATGTGCTTCTGTTTGCAATCCATCAAAGTGCTCCTCCAACTTTCTCACTTCCTCAACATATGCCTCCATCAATGGACTTTGGTAATCCATATTGACTTGTCTGACCACAAGTCGCGAGTCTCCACGAATGATCAGCTTCTTGATTCCAAGTTCTCTTGCAATCCTAAGCCCGACAAGGAGCCCTTCCCACTCTGTAGTATTGTTGGTAGCCTTCTCTCCAGGAAAAATGCATCTGGATGACGTAGTTAAGGTGTTCCCCAGTGGAAGCAAGGAGAAGCATGCCAGCCCCTGCACCTTGTAGGGATAAGGCACCATCGAAATACAAGATCCATTCTTGGGGCGCTTCCTTGCCGGGAATAACTTTCTCCAACACTTCTTCATTAGGAGTTGGCGTCCATACTGCAATACACTCTACCAATTCTCTGCTATGAATAGTTGATGTGCTCTCAAACTTCAAGCCAAAGCTGGATAACTCCAAGGCCCACTCCACTATCCTACTAGTGACCTCAGGATTTTGGAGTATCCATTGCAAAGGGAAGCGGGTGACAACAATGATCTCGTGGGCTTGGAAGTAGTGGCATAGTTTCCTTGAGGCCAGACGAGGCCAAAAATCAACTTTTGCATGCCAGAGTACCTAGATCTAGCCCCCCTGGAACAGGGAGCTGACGAAGTACACTGGGTGCTGCACCACCTTCTTCCTTGCCGCAACCCTGGGACAACCTTCATTTCCCTGCTCTCCCTTGTCTTGAATTGCACCTGACCTTGCCGGGATGTGCTCACTTTCCTCTCCGAAGGGGACACTGGCTGTGGCTGTCGCTTCATCCACTTCCCACTGCACCACCAGTGCTGCACTAACCACTTGATTAGTTGCCGCTATGTATAGCAGCAACGACTCTTGTGGTTTGGGAGCGACCAAAGTGGGCACAGAGGAAAGATAGGCCTTCAAATCTTGTAGTGCAGCATCTGCCTCTAGGGTCCACACCACAGGTCCTACCTTCTTTAAGATTTTTAAGAACGACAAGGCACGCTTGGTAGATTTTGGAAATGAATCTGCTAAGCGCGGCAACACATCCAGTCAAACGTCTCGCATCCTTAATTGTCTTGGGTGCTTGAATCTGCTTGATAGCCTTGATCTTGTCGGGGTTGGACTCTATCCCCCGATGGCACACAAAGAAGCCAAAGTAGCTTGCTAGAAGGAACACCTAACACACACTTCTTCGGGTTCAACTTTAAGTTGATCTTGCACAAATTAGCAAAGGTTTCTTCCAAGTCCTGAATGAGGGTTGATTTGTCCTTGGTCTTGACCACAATATCATCCATGTAAGCTTCAATGTTTTTGTGCAGCTGAGACTCAAAGCCAGTCTTTACTACCCTTGCAAAAGTGGATCTGATGCTCTTCAACCCGAAGGGCATCGGTACAAAGCAGTACGTGCCAGATAGGGTTATGAATGCGATATTCTCTTCATCTTCATTGTACATGAAGATCTGGTGGTATCTAGATTAGCCATCTAGAAAAGAAAGCAGGTCGCACCCGGAGGTGGAATCCACAATCTAGTCGATGCGCGACAAGGGAAATGGGTCCTTCGGGCATGCCTTGTTCAGGTCCGCAAAATCTATGCACGGTCTCCATTTCCCATTAGCCTTGCATACCACCACAGGATTTGCTAACCACGTTGGATGCAGTACTCCTCTGACCAGACTAGCTACCTCAAGTTTCTTGATCTCCTTGGCAATGAACTGCTGCCGCCCCAAGGCTTACTTCCGGACCTTCTGCTTGACGGGTCAGGCATGTGGACAGACAACAAGGTGGTGCTCGATTACCTCCATGGGAACACTAGGGATATCAGATGGTTGCCAGGCAAACACATTGACATTTCCTGGCAGGAAGGCAATGAGCGCGCTTTCCTATTTGTCATCGAGGGTGGCACTGATAGTGAAGATACCATCAGTGCCAGCCAACCCTTATGGGACCTTTTTCACAGCAAGTGCAGCAACCTTGGGCCTCTTGCTATTGGAACTCTCCAGCAAGTCATCAATAGGCACAATGCACTCTGTAGAGGTACGCTTCTCAGATTCCTTGTTGGCATCCTTGTTAGCCTTCTTCTTTCCTTTACTTTCCTTGGTGGGAATAGTAGCTTCAGCGGCCTCTGCTACGACTGCCTCCCGGTACATCTTATCCACGCAAATGATTGCGTCCTTCTCATCTGATGGAATGGAAATGACACCTATCGGCCCTGGCATCTTCAAGGTTTTGTAGGCATAGCGGGATGCCGCAATGAATTTGGCCACAGCTGGAAGACCAAGGATTCCATTGTACGGTAGAGGGAGGTCGACCACATGAAACACGATCTTCTCTATCTGGTAATTCAACTCTCCCCCAAACTTCACCAGTAGCATGATCTTCCTGCCAGGGTTGATTCCTTGAAACATTGCACTAACCCTGAGCTCTTCCTCTGCTATCCGAAGTTTGCTGATGACCTTTGGAGAAGTCATATTCATCCCGGCCCCGCTGTCAACCGACATCTTCATGACTTTGAGGTTGCGGATTGTGGGTGACACCAACAACGGCAAGCACTCTACCACAGTGGTGCGGTTAGGGTGATCCTCTTCATCGAAGATGATGGGCATGAGGGACCACTTGAGTGGCCTCCGAGAATCTGCCGCTGGCTCCATGACATTGACTTCATGCACCCACTATTTAAGTTGGCGGTGAGAGGAGTGTAGAGATGCGCCCCCGTTAATGCACAGGGCATCAGTGGCTTTCTGGAATTCCTGCTCGCTGATTTCCTCTTCATCTCCTCCATCACTCTCATCATTGCAATCCCCCTTCTGATGGCCTCTGGCAGGTTTTCCTTGATTCTGAGGAGCCTTGCCGAGGCGGCTTGCTCCGCCGCCTCAGCCCTTCCCGCTAGCGCCATTCTGACCTTTCTTCTTATCATGCTTCTCATACTCAGCTCTCTACTTGTTGATGAGCCGCTCAACCTGATTACACTCCTGGAGACCGTGGCCCTTGGTCCGATGGATCTTGCAGTACGGCCCATCACCTTTCCTAGCCTTCTCGGTAGCCGCAGCCTCCCGGCAATCAGTGCACGTGGCAACTTCCTTGTTGTGTGCCTCAGTCTTGGCCTTCTTGCCGGTACTAGGTGTGCCCGATCCCTAGACGGTCATCATGGCCTTATCCTTGCACTTTTTATTGGGCTTCTTGTTCTTCTTTTTCTGACTGGTGGCCTCATCATCATCCTCTGAGTTGATGTCAACGCCATCCTCTTCTCCGAGGAGCCGCCTCCCCTCCTCTACCTGAGCACACTTATCCACTTGAGTGTAAAGATCCTTCATAGTCTTGGGCAATCGAACGTTCATCTTGGAACGTATCCGACAATTGCGCACTCTGGACTGGAAGGCAGCTATCACAGCAGCCGGGTGGATGTCTGGAATATTTTTGTGGACTCAGATGAACTGTTGCATGTAGTTTTGTATAGTCTCTCCTTCTTTCTGTGGGAGGAGCTGCAAGTCGCTGGGCTGCCCTAGTTCTTGATGGCTCACGGAGTCCTGGATTAGGGGGTCCTCAGACAGACGGACTATATACTTTGGCCGGACTGTTGGACTATGAGGATACAAGATTGAAGACTTCGTCCCGTGTCTGGGTGGGACTCTCCTTTGCGTGGAAGGCAAGCTTGGCAATTCGGATATGTAGATCTCCTCCCTTGTAACCGACTCTGTGTAACCCTAGCCCCCTCCGGTGTCTATATAAATCGGAGGGTTTATTCCGTAGGACAACAACAATCATAATCATAGGCTAGCCTCTAGGGTTTAGCCTCTACGATCTCGTGGTAGATCAACTCTTGTAATACGCATATCATCAAGATCAATCAAGTAGGAAGTAGGGTATTACCTCCATCGAGAGGGCCCGAACCTGGGTAAACATTGTGTCCCCCGCCTCCTGTTACCATCGGCCTTAGACGCGCAGTTCGGGACTCCCTACCCGAGATCAGCCAGTTTTGACACCAACATTGGTGCTTTCATTGAGAGTTCCACTATCCCGTCACGTAAAGGCTTGATGGCTCCTTCGATTATCGGCAACGATGCGATCCAGGGTGAGGTTTTTCTCCCCAGACAAATCTTCGTATTCGGCGGCTTCGTACTGCAGGCCAACTCGTTTGGCCATCTGGAGCAGATCGAGAGCTACGCCCCTAGCCATCAAGTCAGGTTTGGAAGCTTGAACTATACTGCCGACATCCGCGGAGACTTGATCTTTGACGGATTCGGGCCCATGTCAGGTGCGCCGCACAGTCACGGCGAGCATGACTTAGCCCTGTCGTCGAACGGTGTTCGGCAGATCACACCTGCGGCTACTCTGGCCCTCAATCCGGAGCAGATCGTGCCGTCCGAGGATGGGTGGTTGGACCCCGCCACGGAGGCCGCACACTCAGCGGCGATAGAGTCGAATACTGACTTCACCTCCTATGAGACATGTGTCATCGGACCCTTGGATTCATCCCCAGCCACAGGCTCCGAACCGCTTGCATCCGTGCCTATCAAATCTGATTGGGCACCGATCATGGAGTTTACCTCTGCGGATATCTTTCAGCACTCGCCCTTGGGCGACGTGCTAAATTCATTGAGGTCTCTCTCCTTGTCAGGAGACCCTCGGCCGAATTAGGTCCGGGTCGAGTGGGAAGTAGACGACGAAGGAATTCGTTCCCCACCCACCACCCACTTAATAGCCACTGTCGACGACTTAACCGACATGCTTGATTTTGACTCCGAAGACATCGACGATATGGACGACGATGCAGGAGAGAAACAGGAACCACCGCCCACAAGGCGCTGGACAGCCACTTCATCACACGATATATACATGGTGGATACACCCAAAGAAAACAACAACAAGGAACGGGAGGATGCAGCGAATGATAGTCCCCTCGAGAAGCAACCAAAGCGACGACGTAGCCGCCGCTCCAAATCCTGCCTCAGCAAAAACAGCGATAACAACGGAAGAAAGAATAATACCCCGGTGGACTCCAAAGGAAACGACGACCACATGGACCCAGCGATGGAGCAGGATGAGCCAGTGGACGGCGGACATAGTACAGAGCCGCTGTCCGATCACGGCGACGCCGAGGGTAAAGCTCATCAACCTGTCTCCGGAGAGGAGAACAGTCCGAACAATGATGCACACATCATCCCGGAAAGGCACTTGGAACAAGAGAACCTCCATAGAAGGCTTATCGCCACCGCGAGGATCTAGAAGAAGCAGAAGCAAAGGCTTAAGGCCGCGCAGAATACGCTCAACAGCAGATGGAACAAAGTGCTTGACACTGAAGAAAAGTACGGCGGTAGTCGCCACACAAAGAGCTATCCAAAGCGCAAGCTGCTGCCTGAATTCGACAACGAGGCTTTAGAGCCCATTTAGCCGAAAAATAAAATGGCCGATCAGCCAGATCAACCACCCCGTGGCCGTGAGAGGGTGGCTAACGATGTCGCACACAAGTCAACACACGATTTACGTGAAGACCTAAACAAAAAAGCCGGTATGGCCAGGTCCATCTACGGATCTAAGAATCGCGCTTCGGCACAGAATCATGGCCGCCCAAACGACTATACTGACCGAATAACAGCTCGGAATCAAAACCAAACGCTACAACCGTCCGAAGAATGCCATGACACATCCAAATACAGGGGTGTCGCGCACCCCCTATGCTTCACTGATGAGGTGCTGGACCTTGAATTTCCAGAGGGATTCAAACCCTTGAACATAGAGGCATACGACGGAACAACAGACCCTGGGGTCTGGATTGAGGACTTTATCCTTCACATCCACAAGGCTCGCGGAGATGATCTCCACGCCATCAAATACCCGCCCCTCAAGCTGAAAGGACAAGCTCGACACTGGCTAAAAAGCCTCCCCAAAAACTCAATTAGAAGCTAGGAAGAGCTTGAGGATGCTTTTAGGAAAAAAATTCAAGGGACCTATGTCCGACCTCCGGACGCAGACGATTTAAGTCACATAATTCAACAGCCCGGAGAGTCAGCCCGAAAGCTTTGGAATAGATTTCTCACAAATAAGAATCAAATCGTCGACTGCCCGGATGCCGAAGCCTTAGCGGCTTTCAAGCACATTGTCCGAGGCGAATGGCTCGCCAGACACCTCGGCCAGGAAAAACTGAGGACAATGACAACCCTAACAAGCCTTATGACCCGCTTTTGCGCGGGCAAAGACAGTTGGCTGGCCCGTAGCGGCACAAGCAACCCAGGCACATCCGAAGTCAGGGATGGCAACGGGAAACTCGACGAACTAAAAGCAAGCGTAGAAACAAAGAAGATAGCCCCGACAACACGAGGGTAAATACCGGATTCAGTGGCTCTCGACTCGGTCAACGGAAAAGGCCATTTAAAGGTAGCAGAGATGGACTGTCCAGCCTAAACAAGATTCTCGACAGATTATGTCAGATTCATGGCACCTCCGACAAACCTGCAAATCACACCAACAGAGAATGATGGGTCTTCAAGCAGGCCAGCAAGCTAAACGCCGAACACAAGGGGAGGAAGACACCAAGCGAAGATGAGGATGAGCCTCGCCAGGCGAACACTGGCGGATAGAAAAAATTCCCACCAGAGGTCAAAACAGTGACATGATTTACGCAACTCACATACCGAAGAGGAGGTGCCAGCACGCACCCCAAGATGTATACGCGATGGAGCCCGTCACCCTCAAGTTCAACCCTTGGTCAGCCTGCCCGATCACTTTTGATCGCAGGGATCACCTGACTAGTATCCGGCACGGAGGATCGGTTGCCTTGGTGCTAGACCTAGTAATTGACGGATACCATCTCACCTGAGTCCTTATGGACGGCGGCAGTAGTCTTAATCTGATATATCAGGACACCGTCCGCAAAATGGGGATAGACCCGACAAGAATCAACCGAAGCAATACTACCTTTAAAGGAGTAATACCAGGCCCAGAGGCCCGCTGCATGGGCTCTCTAGTACTAGAGGTTGTATTCGGTTCTCCCGACAACTTCCGAAGCGAAGAATTAACCTTCAACATCGCTCCATTCCGAAGCGGCCATCACGCACTAGTCGGAAGAACGGCCTTCGCTCATTTTAATGCAGTACCGCATCACGCTCATCTTAAGCTTAAGATGCCCGGTCCATGTGGCATCATCATAGTTAGCGGAAACACAGAGCATTCCTCACGTAGGAAGGAATATGTGGAGGCTCTAGCGGCCAATCATCGAACGGCCTCTCCAACCAGAAGACATGATCGGTCGTCAAGACCGCGGACACGGTTAGACAAGTCCCGCGCACCACTAGCTGTAACAGCTCAGATAAACCTGAGATTGGGTCGATAGATATACCCCCATAGGTGGTGCTAGGGGCTTCCCGCATGTAAAAAGGGCTACAGTTCAGCTTGACCCCATTTAAAATTGCATTTTAATGGTTCATTAAGAATAACCAATTTTTTGCACGAAGACTTTCACCTGGGTTTTTTCTCTTTTACAGATGATCATCGTGCTACACCCTTCCAGGAAACAGCACAACAGAGACACAGGCGCAGACGTGCCGCAGGGCCCCGCTCAAAGGCTTCTTTTTAGATTAAGACCATGTGTAAACCTTTTTTACTGTCTCCTGTTGCTTCACTCCCTCTGGATACTCAACACAACCGAAAGGGATGCTGGCGTTATGGGCATTTCATCATGTCAGACTACTGCCAGTACCTGGAAATTCAGGGCTCATTATCAAGGGTGTTACTCAGCCCAGTATATGTTGTAAAGTCCGAATACCTTAGGTAGTGTTCAGCGTCGCGAGTTTGGCCTTATATGCATCAACTCTGAATCATGTCTTTTGTCAATAGTTGGGTTTGCCCGACTCCCGTGTTTTGCTACCTTATGTTCCGCTCTATCGGCTAAGGTGGCACCGCGAGAACTACTGCGATTGTGCCCTGGTTCATCTGGATGAGCACCTCAGTAGAGAAAGCCGAAAACTGACTGTCATTATAAAGCGCGAGACTGGTCAACCACTCAATGACTCAGCGGAATCTCCGCAATTCCTCCGCATTAACGAAGGACCGGTTTCCCGGTCATGTATGTACGCGCACTGTGTTCGGATGAGCGCGGAAGTACCAGGGGGTATATAGTAGCCCCACCGTCAAACTCCTATGGCTAAGTGAAAGTGTTAAAGCTATATAGTCCGATTGCCTTGTTCGTCGTGCTATCTTAATGGACCAAGTCGTTGGGTTAATTGTGAATACACGCTTTTTCGAACACCCCCGCATTATGTGCGTGGGGGCTGAAGTTGACGGCTGCAAACTTTCAGGTTATATACACATAAACGGCCACACAGGAGGCATCATAATACTTTCAAGCAAAAGTATAAACATAGCCTTTATAATCCAAATAGAATTGTTTTTACAATTGGGATACATGTCACTTGAATATGATACTCTTCGAGCACTGAGCCTCTATTAAATGAGCGCCTTCTAGGACTTCTTTGAAATAGTGCTCAGCCGGGACCTAGCCTACGGCCGGATCCTGGGTTGCAATAGCGGTGGCTTCCATCTCTTCCCAGTATGTCTTAACACGGGCAAGGGCCATCTGCGCACCCTCTATGCACGCTGACCTCTTTACAGCATCGATATGCGGCACAACACCAAGGAATCGTTGCACTAAACCAAAATAACTATTCGGCATTTGTCCCTTCAGCCAAAGATGATCCACGACAGACCTCATGGCAAGTCCGGACAACCTATGGAGCTCGGCCCACTCGGCCATTTGTTCATTTAACAGCAACGGACGCGTTGGAGCACTGAACTACGACCAGAACAAATTTTCCACTTCATGATCTTTTTGATCTTTGAAAAACTCAGTCGCATCAGCAGCACTCATTGCCAAGTCCAAATACGCGTATGTAGCACTCCATAATTGATCCAGAGGGGCATACTTCGAATCTCCAAACTTCGTCCGCAACAAAAAGGGCTTCCCAGCCGTGATATCTCCGGCCTGACGGAGCTCCTCCTTCGCCGCTCTGATTTCAGAGCGGGTTTCCTTGGCTGCTTCCATGGCTTTCTTCAGGTCAGCCGCTTTCGCTTGGCTTTCCTTTTCAAGAAGCTCATATCGGTCAGCGGCATCTTTCAGCTCAACAACCATCTTGGATATATTATCTTCGCTCTAGTGATGAGCAGCCTGTTCGGCTCTTAAGTCTTCGGCCGCCTTTAGGGCGGCCGCATCACTTCTCCTGGCTTGTTCCTTGGCTCGGGCAAGTTTCGCCCGAAGGGTCTCCACAGCGGTAGCTCCATCTGCAGTCATAGCATATTATAGATACTAGCATCATGCTCCTCTTAATATTTGTTGACCACCCGAAAATACATACCTTGTGCCTCATCAAACCGCTTGTTCACAAGCGCAATGTCAGCATCTACCGCGTCAAGTTGCCGCCTCAGTCCGGCAAACTCAGCAGTCCAGCCAGCCACCGGACCCTCAGCCGCCTGCACACGAAAGCAGCAAGACCATAACTTGGGACTATGATCCTCTGTTTGCTGCCTCTGGACAGCAACCAGAGTCTCAGGAGATACTATCTATATAGAGCACACCTAGTGTGTGCGGGACCATCAATTTTTTTTACATATTACTTTGCATACCTCAAAATATCTTAGCAGGCTCATAAAAGCCTCATGCAACCCACTTTTGGCGGATGAAATCCTCTCAACCACCGTACCAATTAAAGTACGATGCGCCTCTGAGATAGCTGCTTGCTCCAAAAGACCCATTAGTGCGTCCGGTTGTGCATCGGACAATCCCAGACTCTTTCTATTGCTCTTCTTAGGAGCCGAATACTCCGAACTTCGGGTGGCCGAAGGGTTACCTTCTGGCCTTGGCGGATCAGGAGAAATCCTCTGTGATGACACCTCAGGGTCATCCGCCCCAGGAGGCGGGCAGACAGGGGGAGGCGTTTCGCTCTCCATCATCTCCGGAAGAAGATCCCCCAAAGACGAACTCTGTCCAGAAGGGCTATGAGCTGGACTGCAAGATATATGTCTCGGTTATTGTCCTCGGAGATAAAACATGATATATTTACCAAAGTAGTCTTGTTCACTTACAGCTCGGTGGAGGGCTGCCCCCCTTGCGGGAACTGTACGGTAAGGACGCCCTCTAGGGTAGGGCCCCCCGGCGAAGGTTTCTGACCTCGTTTTGAAACCTTCGTTTCGAAGTCTTCAGAGGCGGTCCTTTTCCTTCCTTGGGGAGATGGGATTCTAGATTCGTCTCCCCGATTATCCTCCTTCGCGGAGACACTAATTCCCCCGGTTTGGATGAGTAATGCATGAAGCCCGCTCTCGGCTTCTTTATTCCTCCCTTTTATGTTCCCCTGATGGAACTTGATAAGGTGCACGCTCAAGCATCCTGGCTAGTACAGGATCCGGTGAGCCTTCGGGAAGGGGTCTGAACACCTGATCATCTCCGCCTTTCTTATCCAGTCTTGGCCGAGAGCGATTTTTTCAGAATGATGTTGTGACAAATAAAAAGACGACATGTTCGGCCGCAGAATTACTTACGTGGGTATCTAGACGGTTGTAGTTGAGACCCGCTTCCTCGGTGGTGTCCGGACACTTGATTCGTGATTCGAAGAACAATCCATACATCTCTTCGAGCGTCACGCCGAAGAATTGCGGAATAGTCCGCGCTCCTTCCGGGTTGAACTCCCACATACAGAGAGATCGACGTTGGCATGGCAGGACCTGACGAACTAGCATAACTTGCATTACCTTGACAAGACTGACATCCCTCTTGAGGAGATCTCGGATGCGACTTTGCAATGTTAGCACGTCATTAACTGGCCCCCAGTCTAGCCCCTTGTTGACCCATGATGCCAGTTGCAGCGGGGGCCCCGAGTAGAAGGCGAGGGCAGCTGCCCACTTCGTACTTTGGGGAGCTGTGATGTAAAACCACTCCCACTGCCATAAGTTCGACACCTCTGGGAAGGAACCCTTTTTCCATAGAGCATCGGCGCCTTTGCCTATTATGGCACCTCTGCATTCTGCGTGTCGCCCGTCGATCGTCTTCGGCTTCACATTGAAGGTCTTGAGCCATAAGCCGACGTGTGGGGTGATGCGGAGGAAGGCCTCACACACGACGTTAAACGACGTGATGTGAAGGATGTAATCTGGAGCTAGATTGTGGAAATCGAGCCCGTAATAGGACAAAAGACCTCTAACAAAGGGATCAAGACTAAAGCCTAGCCCTCGGAGGAAGTGGGAAACAAATATGACACTCTCATTGGGTTCAGGAGTGGGGATGACCTGCCCTTGAGCAGGCAGCCTGTGCGACATTACGGCGGTCAGATACCTGGCTTCCCTTAGCTTCTTGATGTCCTCCTCTGTGATAGAGGAGGCCATCCACCGACCTTGAAGGTTGGATCTGGACATGGTTGAAGGTCCAAAGCGCTTAGCCTGAGCCTTGGGTGTTGGAACTCGAGGTGGGGGAAGGTAAGGATCGAGCGCGAGAAGAAAAGGACAGGCCTTGGCCCCCTTATAAAAAGGGCGGATACCAAGCGTCCTCCACGTGGCCGTTTGGAACTTGCCAAAAATCGAGGAGTCATACTAACAAGCACGATTGGGTTACCCACACCCGTATTGATGAGAATCCCGTGATAAGGGGAACACGATCTCGGCTTCGACAAGACGTGTGATAACCCACAAGTATAGGGCATCGCAACAGTTTTCGAGGGTAGAGTATTCAACCCAAATTTATTGATTCGACACAAGGGGAGCCAAAGAATATTCTCAAGTATTAGCAGTTGAGTTGTCAATTCAACCACACCTGGAAACTTAATATCTGCAGCAAAGTGTTTAGTAGCAAGGTAATATGATAGTAGTGGTAACGGTAGCAAAAGGTAACAGTAGTAAAAGTAATGTTTTTGGTATTTTGTAGTGATGATAGCAATAGAAACGGAAAAGTAAATAAGCGAAGAACAATATATGGAAAGCTCGTAGGCAATGGATCGGTGATAGAGAATTATGCCGGATGTGGTTCATCAGGTAACAGTCATAACCTAGGGTGACACAGAACTAGCTCCAGTTCATCAATGTAATGCAGGCATGTATTTCGAATATAGTCATATGTGCTGATGGAAAAGAACTTGCATGACATCTTTTGCCCTACCCTCCCGTGGCAGCGGGGTCCTTACGGAAACTAAGGGATATTAAGGCCTCCTTTTAATAGAGTACGGGAACAAAGCATTAACACACAATGAATACATGAACTCCTCAAACTACGGTCATCACAGGTAAGTATCCCGATTATTGTCACTTCAGGGTTAACGGATCATAACACATAATAGGTGACTATAGACTTGCTAGATAGGATCAAGAACTCTCATATATTGATGAAAACATAACAGGTTCAGATCTGAAATCATGGTACTCGGGCCCTAGTGACAGGCATTAAGCATAGCAAAGTCATAGCAACATCAATCTCAGAACATAGTGGATACTAGGGATCAAACCCTAACAAAACTAACTCGATTACATGATAAATCTCATCCAACCCATCACCGTCCAGCAAGTCTATGATGGAATTACTCACGCACGGCGGTGAGCATCATGAAATTGGTGATGGAGGATGGTTGATGATGACGATGGCGATGGATTCCCCCCTCCGGAGCCCCGAACGGATTCCAGATCAGCCCTCCCGAGAGGTTTTAGGGCTTGGCGGCGGCTCCGTATCGTAAAACGTGATGAATTCTTGTCTGCAATTTTTTTCTCCCCGAAACACAATATATAGAGTTGGAGTTGGAGTCGGAGAGGCACCATGGGGCCCACGAGGTAGGGGGGCGCGCCCTCACCCTCGTGGACAGGTGGTGGGCCCCCTGGCTTCATCTTTTGCATGTATTTTTTATATTTTCCAAAAAGTTGCCCCGTGAAGTTTCTGGTCATTCCGAGAACGTTTGTTTCTGCACATAAATAACACCATGGTAATTCTGCTGAAAACATCGTCAGTCCGGGTTAGTTCCATTCAAATCATGAAAGTTAGAGTCCAAAACAAGGGCAAAAGTGTTTGGAAAAGTAGATACGACGGAGACATATCAACTCCCCCAAGCTTAAACCTTTGCTTGTCCTCAAGCAATTCAGTTGATAAACTGAAAGTGATAAAAAAACTTTTACAAACTCTGTTTGCTCTTGTTATTGTAAATATGTAAAGCCAGCATTCAAGTATTCAGCAAAGATTATAACTAACCACATTCACAATAACGCTTAGGTCTTAAGTTTAATCATATCAATGGCATAATCAACTAGCAAGTCATAATAATAAATCTCGGATGACAACACTTTCTCAAAACAATCATAATATGATATAACAATACGCTATCTCGCTAGACCTTTCCGAGACCTCAAAACATAAATGCAGAGCACCTTTAAACTAGACATTGTAATCCAAGGTAAAAGAGATCTAGTCAAGTCATACTCAATGTAAACTAACAACAATGAATGCAAATGACAGCGGTGCTCTCCAACTGGTGCTTTTTAATTAGAGGGTGATGACTCAGCATAAAAGTAAATAGATAGGCCCTTCGCAGAGGGAAGCAGGGATTTGTAGAGGTGCCAGATCTCGGTTTTGAAACAGAGGTGAATAATATTTTGAGTGGTATACTTTAATTGTCAACATAACAACCAAGAGATGGCAATATCTTCCATGCTACACACATTATAGGCGGTTCCCAAACAGAATGGTAAAGTTTATACTCCCCCTTCCACCAATAGGCATCAATCCATGGCTTGCTTGAAACAATGAGTGCCTCCAACTAACAAGAGTCCCAGGGGGAGTTTTGTTTGCAATTATTTTGATTTAGATTGCATAAAGCATGGGACTGGGCATCCCGGTGACCAGCCATTTATCTCGTGAAGGAGGAGAGGAGTCCACTCCTCTTGAGAATAACCTGCCTAACATGGAAGATACAGACATCCCTAGTTGACACATGAGCTATTCGAGCATACAAAACATGATATTTATTTGAAGGTTTAGAGTTTGGCACATACAAATTTACTTGGAAAGACAGGTAGATACCGTATATAGGTAGGTATAGTGGACTCATTTGGAATAACTTTGGGGTTTATGGAGTTGGATGCACAAGCAGTATTCCCGCTTAGTACAGGTGAAGGCTAGCAAAAGACTGGGAAGCGACCAGCTAGAGAGCGACAACAATCATTAACATGCATTAAAATTTATCAACATCGAATGCAAGCATGAGTAGGATATAATCCAACATGAACATAAATATCGTGAAGGCTATGTTGATTTTGTTTCAACTACATGCGTAAACATGTGCCAAGTCGAGTCACTTAAATCATTCAAAGGAGGATACCACCCTATCAAACCACATCATAACCATTTTAATAGCATGTTGGCATGCAAGGTAAACAATTATAACTCATAGCTAATCAAGCATGGCATAAGCACTATGATCTCTAGTTGTCATTGCAAACATGTTTATCCATAATCGGCTGAATCAAGAACGATGAACTAATCATATTTACAAAAAAAGAGGCCGAGTTCATACCAGCTTTTCTCATCTCAATCAGTCCATCATATATCATCATAATTGCCTTTCACTTGCATGACTGAACGATGTGAATAATAATAATAGTGCACGTGCATTGGACTAAGCTAGAATCTGCAAGCATTCAATAAACAGGAGAAGAAAAGGCAATATGGGCTCTTTTGTCAGATCAACAATAATGCATATAAGAGCCACTTCAACAATTTAATTATGGTCTTCTCCTATCGACCCCCGAAGAAAAGAAAAGAAATAAAACTATTTACATGGGAAAGCTCCCAACAAGCAAAAGAAGAACAGGAAATCTTTTTTTGGGTTTTCTTTTTAATTACTACTACAAGCATGGAAAGTAAACTAATTAAAAGCTACAACTAATTTTTTTGGTTTTTCTTAAGGTTTATTGAACACACAAGAAGAAAGCATAAAAAGGAAAATAAGCTAGCATGGATGATACAATGAAAAAATATGAGCACCGACATCTAGCAATGAGTGTGTGAACATGAATGTAATGTCGGTGGGAAATACGTACTCCCCCAAGCTTAGGCTTTTGGCCTAAGTTGGTCTATGGCCACGGCTGGCCTGGCGGATATCCATAATAATAGTTGGGGTCGTAATGCGAAGAAGAAGAAGACTCCGATTGCCACTGGTTGGCAACGTCTCCGGATCCCACTGGTAATTAGACTATCATGAAGGATCAACTTGTGGTTCCGGCTCTGGCTCCATGGCTGGTGCAGGTTTTTGGTAGGCATGAATAGCCTCTGACGGAACAAGGTACTGGCCTGCAGATAAATCAAACAAAGAAGGAGCAGGCAGGGTAATAGTATCGGGATGATGTTTATCAAAGAACAATTTGTATTTAAGCTCTCCTTCCCTATTCTTAACAATAAAATCATGTGCCACCATACTTTTATAGTTTAAATAAACATGAGGCATCACTTTTTCTTCCTTCTCATAATGCCTAATAGGTATGTTAAAATGTGCAGCTAGGCGTGAAGCATAGATGCCTCCCAAGATGGGCCCCTTTGTATGGTTCAGACTTAACCGTTTAGCAATAATGCCGCCCATACTAACAGAGTTATCATCGTATAAACCATGGAGCAAAATAATAATATCAGGGACACTAAGGTTTCCACTGTTTCCGTGACCAATTAAACAACGACTAGCAAATAATGCAAAATAGCGTAAAACAGGAAAATGTATGCTAGTGATTCGTGCATCGGAAACCTTCCATGTTTCCCCTACGGTGATAGTATCAATAAACCCCTCCACATCCTCGCGATGTGGTTCCTCTGTCTTGCCCTTGAAAGGGACTAAACATACCCGACAAAAATCGACATCTCCTTATGCTCATCATATAAATAAAACTCCACCATAGGTGGCGAGTTCCTAGAATGGAAATGAAAGTTTTGCACAAAGATATTTGTGAGTAAGAGATACTGATCGCGTTGGTCATGGAGGAAAGCGGTGAGGCCTGCATTCTTAGCCATTTCATAAAAATCTTCATAAATTCCGCATGCTCTCAAGAAATCATCATAAGGTCATTCACACGACCGAACCTCCGTGGTGCGAGGCAGATTATACTTAGGCTTTGGTGCCTTTTCCTTCGAGCTTCGGCTTGATGAGCCCCTCAAAAGTCTCTTCATCATTTTCTGAAAAATTCTGAAATTTTTAGTAACTTCAAAATAAAAGTAAACCAAACTCAATAATATTGATAGCAACTACTCCTACAAGTGCCTAAAGCCTATATCATGCATCAAAACTACTTTTGACCATATAAATTTGACATGCAAGCTCGAGAACAGGGTCACCTAAGCAGCAAAAATTTGCAATGAATAAAGCACTAGAACAAAAACTAATTGGACCAATGGAGGAGTCACATACCAAGGAACAATCTCCCCAAGCAGTTTTGTGAGAGGTGCTTTGAGCAAGGAGATTGAAAATGGCAGCAAAACAAGCTTGGACTCGGGTTTGAGCTGGTTATTCGTGTTTGGGGGAGGAAGAAGAAGTGTATGGGTGAAAGGATAAGTGGAGGAGGGCCACTGTGGGCCCACGAGGCAGGGGGCACGCCCAGGGGTGTAGGGCGCGCTTTCCACCCTCGTGGGCAGGTGGTTGGCCCCCTCCTGTGTTTTCAGTGCCAAATATTCTCAAATATTCTGGAAAAAATCATATTTAAATTTCAGGGCATTTGGAGAACTTTTATTTCAGGGTATTTTTATATTGCACGGATAATCAGATAACAGACAGAAAGATATTTTTTATTTTATTTAATATAAATAACAGAAAGTAAAAGTGGGGTACAGAAGGTTGTGCCTTCTAGTTTCATCCATCTCATGATCATCAAAAGGAATCCACTAACAATGTTGATCAAGTCTTGTTAACGAACTCATTCCGAATAACATGGAACCGGAGAAATTTCGAATAACACTATGTTACCTCAACGGGGATATGCACATCCCCAATAATAAGAATATCATATTTCATCTTGACAGTAGGAAGAGGAAATTCAAAACCTCCAAATATAATCGATGGAATTTTTCCAATAGAGTTGATACTATGAACTTGAGGTTGTTTCCTCGGAAAGTGTACCGTATGCTCATTACCATTAACATGAAAAGTGACATTGCCTTTAGTGGAATCAATATCAGCCCCTGCTATATTCAAAAAGGGTCTTCCAAGAATAATATACATACTATTGTCCTCGGGAATATCAAGAATAACAAAGCCTGTTAAAATAGTAACATTTGCAACTACAACAGGCACATCCTCACAAATACCGACAGGTATAACAGTTGATTTATCAGCCATTTGCAAAGATATTTTAGTAGGTGTCAACTTATTCAAATCAAGTCTACGATATAAAGAGAGAGGCATAACACTAACACCGGCTCCAAGATCACATAAAGCAGTTTTAACATAGTTTCTTTTAATGGAGCATGGTATAGTGGGTACTCCTGGATCTCCAAGTTTCTTTGGTATTCCACCCTTAAAATTATAATTAGCAAGCATGGTGGAAACTTCATCTTCCGGTATCTTTCTTTTATTTGTAATAATATCTTTCATGTACTTAGCATAAGGATTGGTTTTGAGCATATCCGTTAATCGCATACGCAAAAAGATAGGTCTAATCATTTCAACAAAGCGCTCAAAATCCTCATCATCCTTTTTCTTGGATGGATTGGGAGGAAAAGGCATGGGTTTCTGAACCCAAGGCTCTCTTTCTTTACCATGTTTCCTAGCAACAAAGTCTTTCTTATCATAACGTTGATTCTTTGATTGTGGGTTATCAAGATCAACAGCAGGTTCAATTTCTATATCATTATCATTACTAGGTTGAGCATCATCATGAAAATTATTATTAACATTATCATTAGTTTCAGGTTCATTACCAGATTGTATTTCAGCATCAGAAAATAGGAATATCATTTGTATTCTCAGGTGTTTCAGTAATAGGTTCACTAGAAGCATGCAAAGTCCTATCATTTTTCTTTTTATTCTTTTTAGATGAACTAGGTGCATCTATATTATTTCTCTGAGAATCTTGCTCAATTCTTTTAGGATGGCCTTCAGGATACAAAGGTTCCTGATTCATTCTACCACCTCTAGTCATAACTCTTACATAATTACCATTATCCTTACTATTCAATTCATTGAGCAAATCATTTTGAGCCTTAAGTACTTGTTCTACTTGAGTGGTAACCATAGAAGCATGTTTACTAATAAGTTTAAGTTCACCTTTAACATTAGCCATATAATCACCCAAGTGTTCAAGCATATTTGAATTGTATTTCAATTGTCTGCCAAAAAAGCATTAAAATCTTCTTGCTTAGCCATAAATTTATCAAACTCATCTAAGAATGGGCTAGCAAACTTAGTAAATGGGATTTCAACTTTATCATATCTATAGAGAGAATTTACCTTTACTACCTGTGTCGGGTTATCAAGACCATGAGTTTCTTCAATAGGTAAAGGATTAAGATCATACATTTCTTCAACAGGAGGTAAATTAAGACCATGTATTTTTTCAATAGGAGGTAAATTCTTGACATCTTCAGCTTTAATACCTTTTTTCTTTCATAGAGTTCTTTGCCTCTTGCACGTCTTCAGGACTCAGAAATAGAATACCCATCTCTTCGGAGTTGGTTTAGGAATAGGCTCAAGAACTGGCTCCGGAGGTGTCCAATTATTTTCATTTTTTAACATATTATTCAATAGAATTTCAGCTTCATCCGGTGTTCTTTCCCTGAAAACAGAACCATCACAACTATCCAGGTAACCTCTGGAGGCATCTGTTAGTCCATTGTAAAAGATATCAAGTATTTCATTTTTCTTAAGAGGATGATCAGGCAAAGCATTAAGTAATTGGAGAAGCCTCCCCCAAGCTTGTGGGAGACTCTCTTCTTCAATTTGCACAAAATTATATATACCCCTTAAAGCAGCTTGTTTCTTATGAGCAGGGAAATATTTAGCAGAGAAGTAATAAATCATATCCCGGGGACTACGCACACAACCAGGATCAAGAGAATTAAACCATATCTTAGCATCACCCTTTAATGAGAACGGAAATATTTTAAGGATATAAAAGTAACAAGTTCTCTCATCTTTAGTGAACAGGGTGGCTATATCATTCAGTTTAGTAAGATGTGCCACAACAGTTTCAGATCATAACCATGAAAAGGATCATATTCAACCAAAGTAATTATATCAGGATCAACAGAGAATTCGTAATCCTTATCAGTAACACAGATAGGTGAAGTAGCAAAAGCAGGGTCAGGTTTCATTCTAGTATTTAGAGATTGCTTATTCCATTTAGCTAATAACCTTTTGAGTTCATATCTATCTTGGCAAGATAAAATAGCTAAAGAAGCTTCTTGATCAAAAACATAACCCTTAGGAATAACAAGTGATTCTTCATCATCACTTTCATCAGTATTATCAGATTCAATATTTTCAATCTCTCTAGCCCTAGCAAGTTGTTCATCAAGAAATTCATCAAGTGGCATAGTAGTATCAAGCATAGAAGTAGTTTCATCATAAGTATCATGCATAGTAGAAGTGGCATCATCAATAACATGCAACATATCAGAACGAATAGCAGAAGCAGGTTTAGGTGTCGCAAGCTTACTCAAAATAGAAGGTGAATCAAGTGCAGAGCTAGATGGAAGTTCCTTACCTCCCCTCGTAGTTGAGGGATAAATCTTGGTTCTTGGATCTTTCAAGTTCTTCATAATGATAAGCAGATATATATATATATATATCCCAAGTGACTCAAAGAATAGAGCTATGCTCCCCGGCAACGGCGCCAGAAAATAGTCTTGATAACCCACAAGTATAGGGGATCGCAACAGTTTTAGAGGGGAGAGTATTCAACCCAAATTTATTGATTCGACACAAAGGGAGCCAAAGAATATTCTCAAGTATTAGCAGCTGAGTTGTCAATTCAACCTCACCTGGAAACTTAATATCTGCAGCAAAGTGTTTAGTAGCAAGGTCATATGATAGTGTGGTAACGGTAGCAAAAGGTAGCAGTAGTAAAAGTAATGTTTTTGGTATTTTGTAGTGATGATAGCAATAGCAACGGAAAAGTAAATAAGCGAAGAACAATATATGGAAAGCTCGTAGGCAATGGATCGGTGATAGAGAATTATGCCGGATGTGGTTCATCATGTAACAATCATAACCTAGGGTGACACAGAACTTGCTCCAGTTCATCAATGTAATGTAGGCATGTATTCCGAATATAGTCATACGTGCTTATGGAAAAGAGCTTGCATGACATCTTTTGTCCTACCCTCCCGTGGCAGCGGGGTCCTTACAGAAACTAAGGGATATTAAGGCCTCCTTTAATAGAGTATCGGAACAAAGCATTAACACATAGTGAACATGAACTCCTCAAACTATGGTCATCACCGGTAAGTATCCCGATTATTGTCACTTCGGGGTTAACGGATCATAACACATAATAGGTGACTATAGACTTGCAAGATAGGATCAAGAACTCTCATATATTGATCAAAACATAGTAGGTTCAGATCTGAAATCATGGCACTCGGGCCCTAGTGACAAGCATTAAGCATAGCAAAATCATAGCAACATCAATCTCAGAACATGGTGGATACTAGGGATCAAACCCTAACAAAACTAACTCGATTACATGATAAATCTCATCCAACCCATCACCGTCCAGCAAGCCTACGACGGAATTACTCACGCACGGCGGTGAGCATCATGAAATTGGTGATGGAGGATGGTTTATGATGACGATGGCGATGGGTTCCCCTCTCCGGAGCCCCGAACAGACTCCAGATCAGCCCTCGCGACAGGTTTTAGGGATTGGTGGCAGCTCCGTATCGTAAAACGCGATGAATTCGTCTTTCTGATTTTTTTCCATGAAACACAATATATATAGTTGGAGTTGGAGTCGGGGAGGCACCAGGGGCCCCACGAGGTAGGGGCGCGCCCTAGGGGTGCAGGCACGCCCCCACCCTCGTGGACGGGTGGTGGGCCCCCTGGCCTTCATCTTTTGCAGGTATTTTTTATATTTTCCAAAAAGTTGCTCCGTGAAGTTTCAGGTGATTCCGAGAATATTTGTTTCTGCACATAAATAACACCATGGTAATTCTGCTGAAAACAGCGTCAGTCCGGGTTAGTTCCATTCAAATCATGCAAGTTAGAGTCCAAAACAAGGGCAAAAGTGTTTGGAAAAGTAGATACGATGGAGACGTATCAACGTGCCAATAAAACCGCCTCGCAATGCGTGTAGTGGCAGGCTGGGAAAAATGGTTCGTAATGACCGGACCACGGCAGGATGTCATGTTATGAAAAGTTGTCAGCGGATTAGATTTCTAGAATATTGTACTCTCTACGGTGGTATGTGGAATTTGTTTTGCAGAGCTGGACACAATCCTTGTGTTTAAAATCTTCTATGGAGTATTCGGAGAAGGAACCCACCTTGCAATACCAAAGCCAATCTGCGCGCCGGACTCATCGTCATTGAAGCCTGGTTCAGGGGCTACTAAGGGAGTCCTGGATTAGGGGGTCCTCGGACAGCCGGACTGTTGTACTATGAGGATACAAGATTGAAGACTTCGTCCCGTGTCCGGGTGGGACTCTCCTTTGCGTGGAAGGCAAGCTTGGCAATTCGGATATGTAGATCTCCTCCCTTGTAACCGACTCTATGTAACCCTAGCCCCCTCCGTTGTCTATATAAACTGGAGGGTTTAATCCATAGGACAACAACAATCATAATCATAGGCTAGCTTCTAGGGTTTAGCCTCTACGATCTCGTGGTAGATCAACTCTTGTAATACTCATATCATCAAGATCAATCAAGCAGGAAGTAGGGTATTACCTCCAACGAGAGGGCCCGAACCTGTGTAAGCATTGTGTCCCCCGCCTCTTGTTACCATCAGCCTTAGACGCAAAGGTCGGGACCCCCTACCCGAGATCCGCCGGTTTTGACACCGAAAATGGCCGCCTGTGAAGGCGCCAACGAACTCATGGCACAGGTCAGCCTAGGTCGAAATGGAGTTCTCCGGCAGGTGCATCAGCCAAGACCCCACATTTGTCTTGAGTGCCAAAGGGAAGTAGTTGGCGAACACCTTCTTATCTCTTCCTCTGGCAGCTTGAACAACGATGGTGTAGATGCTCAAGAACTCTACCGGGTTCAGCCTCCCATCACCCTTCTCCAGTATCTCTGGCTTGAACGTGCGAGTGGATGGCCAACGGACTTGTCGCAACTCATGGGTGAAGGCAGGGCACCCAGCCTCGAAAGGTAGGTACCCACCTTCGCCAAGCATGGGCTCGTTGACATTGGGGCCATCGCGCCTATGAGACCGGCGATGGGTGTCGCGGCGTTGCTCGATGGTGACGCACGCGCCTTCCCTTTGCCTGTCCTCCAGGCCCCGCCGCTGGCTTTGGCGCACTCGAGGGTCGGATGAAGCCATAAAGACATCGTCGGGTTCTTGATCGCGTGACCCCCGCGATGGCTACCCTGGAGGGGAATGCACCGTGGGGGTGGCCCCTTCTGCGCGGCCAACAACATGAGCCGTTGTTGTTGCTTGGGGAGGCCGTGTCGGGCCAGCTCACTACAATCCTCCTGCCTTGGCAAAACCAATCAGGCTCTGAATGGTGGCTCTCCACTCATCCATCTGATCAGCTGCCGGTGGAAATCTCAACAGCAGCTAGGCCCGCGCCATGGCCTCTGAAGCAGTGCTTGGAGTGGATGATGATGAAGATCGCAACGTCGCCCGGCTCCTGATGGTGTCGGTAGTGGCTGCACCGTGCTCTCATTGTCATGACCCAGTCGCTAAGATGGCGTGGTAATGAGGTGGAGGAGCTTGTGGACCAGTGGCTCCGTTTGGTGCACTGGCTGGGTCAGCTCGCTCCGGGGGTGGCGCATGCCCTACAGTCGCGCCCACAGCGGGAGCGGACGAAGGATTGCGGTTCGCCCAGAGTGAGTGCCGCTACTGCGGCTGTGCCCTTCGGCCGGGCGGAGAGGTGCAGACGGAATAATCTCTCCACCCGTACCTTGTGGAGTGTGGATGTTGGGATGTTGTTGGTGCTATCCTTCTCCGGTGCCTCCTACTCTCATTTCGGCCACAGGGGAGGTGGTGACGACGCTGCCTACATCGACCACATTGCCCACGGCGTCCACATCCCAGGCGTCCCTGTAGCCCCTGTGGCATCGTTGCTCGCGTGTAGCGGGGCCTTTGAGGTGGACGGGTGAGCTGCGGCACGGGTCTTCTTCTTGGGTGCCATGGATGATGGAGCTGTCGATGAAGAAAACGATGATGAAGATGATGTGCTACTTATGCTTCTCGGGTTCATGCAAGCACATCCCCCTACCTGGCGCGCCAAAGATGTCGTGGGAAACCACGACCACCTATGGGGCCATGAGCCCCTTGTGGTTTGGCAGGGGGGATGAGCACATTGCGCAAAGAGCGGAGAGCGTCGCGCAGCACGACAGAGATCACACGGGCAATTTTACCGAGGTTCGGGCCGCCGTGAGGCGTAAAACCCTACTCCAGCTTTGGTGGATTGTGGTGGAAACGCAGCGCTCTAGTCCGGTAGGGTTGCCTCGGGGCGAGGATGGCTACTCCTGTATGAGCGTACAAGGGTACGAATCCTTTCTATGTTTGCCATGAGCCTCCTTTTATAGATCAAGGGTTCACCACAATGGTCGGTCATTGTGTACTAATTAGATAGCAAATAGTGCTATCATAGCTAACTCTGTAGATAGGGCAGAGCACATTAAATGCGCAGCTTAGTGTCACATCATGGCCTACCTGGCAAGCCTTGCCAGGCTGTTTGGCCACCTTCTCTCCTGCCTGCAAGACACGTCGCTGGACGAGTGTCATTTGGAGGTGATTTCCATAGGAAGTGGCTGCCATGTGGCGAAAAACAACCACTTAGTCACTTGGGGCTTGACACCGCACTGATCGATGACTTGCGTTGCTGTGAGGTGGTGCGGTGGAGCCTTGGCGGGGTAGTTCACCTTCGTAGGGCCTGACGGGACTGTTTTGAGGCTTGTTTCTGGGGTAAACTTGACCTTGCCAGGCTCAGCAGCCCGGGGAGGGAGGTTTTCCCTTAGTGGTGTCTTGCTCCTTTAGCTTGACTTAGTCTTCTTGACCCGCACTCTGATTCCTCAAAGAGCTGATCACTTGTGCTTGGTCTGGTCTTGGATATTGCAATCATGATCTTAGGCGTGTACACGGTCTGGGCAACAGACCCAGGGTTCGTTGCACAGACACACAAGCTAAGGAATTATTGAATAATGTATGAACGAAAAAGGTATTAAAGCTGAAGATGTTAAAAATTAACCTCCTATTGAAGAAATACATGGACTTGACACCCCACCACTATCGGGGGAAATAAACAGGGGTGTGTATTTTCCCCTGACACGTGCACGGACGATGATATCCACAGGCACGAGAATAAGATTACATCACCAAGGTCAGAATGAGGCACAAGGAATTAGTTCTTCGACGGACCAACATGCAGCACAAGAAGGCCAAGACTAACAAGAAGAGCAAGATATTGCTAAGGGAAAAGCCTCCCTTGCCGGGCAAGCGGTTCGGGCAAGGACGGGGTCACCCCAGAAGCAAGCCTTTAGGCTGTCCCGACAGGGCCTGCCGGGACTCACGGAGGCAGAACCACCTCACCACGACGCACGTCGTCGATCAGTGCGGTGTCAAGATCTAAAGTGACTAAGCGGCTACTATTGGCCACATGGCGGCGACTTTCTACAGGAGATACCCCCAGGCGACACCCGTCCCGTGATGTGTCGAGCGAGCAGGTGCAAAGCTGGCAAAACAGCCCGGCAAGGCCTGCCGGGCAAGCTACGATGTGACGTTGAGCGGCGCAGTTAATGCGCTCTATCAGCCTCCAGAGTTAGGTATGATAGCACTATTTGATATCTTATCAGTGCATAATGACTAATTTGCCACTATGGTGACCCCTTTGTCTATAAAAGGAGGCCCAAGGCAACCGTAGCAATGGTTAGCGAATCCACCCCCTCACACATTCATACACGTGTAGCCGTTTTTGCCTAGGGCAACCATGCCGGGCAAAGCGTGTTGCGCTCACCACCATTTTTCCACCATCAATCCAGCAAAGCAGGAGTAGGGTTTTACGCCTCACGGCGGCCCGAACATGGGGAAAAACTGCATGTGATCTCTACCATGTTGTTCCACGCTCCTCTGCTCTTTGTGCAATGTGCCATCCGCCCGCCGAACCAGCAAGGGACTGTTGGTCCCATAGGTGTCCGTGGTTTCCCATGACATCTTTGGCACGCCAGGTAGGGGGATCACTTGCGCAAACCTCAAAGCGTGAGCAACGCGTTGCTACGTCTTGAGCATGCGTTGGTTTTCCCTTGAAGAGGAAAGAGTGATGCATCAAAGTAGCGTATGTATTTCCCTTAGTTTTTGAGAACCAAGGTATCAGTCCAGTAGGAGACTATACGCAAATCGCATAGTACCTGCACAAACAATCAAGAACCTTGCAACCAAGGCGATATAGGGGTTGTCAATCCCTTCACGGCCACTTGCTAAAGTGAGATCTGATAAAGATAATAAGATAAATATTTGTGGTATTTTTGTTGCATAGATTGGAAAATAAAGATTGCAAAATAAATAGTAAACTAGAATTACAGATCGGAAACTTTTTTATGTAAAGTAGACCTGGGGGCCATAGGTTTCACTAGTGGCTTCTCTCATGATAGCATGTATTACGGTGGGTGGCCAAATTACTGCCGAGCAATTGATAGAAAAGCGCATAGATATGAGAATATCTAGGCATGATCATGAAAATGGGCATCACGTCCGTGTCAAGTAGACCGAAACGATTCTGCGTCTACTACTATTACTCCACACATCGACTGCTATCTAGCATGCATCTAGAGTATTAAGTTCATAAGAACAGAGTAACGCATTAGGCAAGATGACATGATGTAGAAGGATAAACTCAAGCAATATGATATAAGCCCCATCTTTTTATCCTCGATGGCAACAATAAAATACGTGCCTTGTGGCCCCTGCTATCACTGGGAAAGGACCCCGCAAGATTGAACCCAAAGCTAAGAACTTCTCCCATTGCAAGAAAGATCAATCTAGTAGGCCAAACTAAACCGATAATTTGAAGAGACTTGCAAAGATATCAAATCATGCATATAAGAATTCAGAGAAGAACCAAATATTGTTCGTAGATAATCTTGATCATAAACCCACAATTCATCGGGTCTCGGCAAACACACTGCTAAAAGTATTACATCGAATAGATCTCGAAGAACATCGAGAAGAACTTTGTATTGAGAACCAAAGAGAGAGAAGAAGCCATCTAGCTAATAACTATGGACCCGAAGGTCTGTGGTAAACTACTCACACATCATCGGATAGGCTGTGGTGTTGATGTCGAAGCCCTCCGTGATCGAATCCCCCTCCGGCAGATCATCGGAAAAGGCCCCAAGATGGGATCTCACGGGTACAGAAGGTTGCGGCAGTGGAAAAGTGGTTTCGTGGTTCCCCTGGATGTTTTTAGGGTACATGGGTATATATAGGCGAAAGAAGTACGTCAGTGGAGCTCCATGGGGCCCACGAGGGTGGGGCGCGCCTACCCCCTGGGTGCGCCCCCTGCCTCGTGGAAGCTTTGCGGACTTCCAGACTTGTACTCCAAGTCTCCTCGGTTGCGTTTGTTCCAAGAAAGATCCTTGCGAAGGTTTCATTCCATTTGATATTCCTTTTCTCCGGAACACTGCAATAGGCAAAAAAACAGCAATTTGCAATGGGCCTTTGGTTAATAGGTTAGTCCCAAAAATAATATAAAAGTGCATATTAAAGCCCATTAAACATCCAAAATAGATAATATAATAGCATGGAACAATAAAAAATTATAGATACGTTGGAGACGTATCAAGCATCCCCAAGCTTAATTCCTGCTCGTCCTCGAGTAAGTAAATGATAAAAACAGAATTTTGATGTGGAATGCTACCTAACATAATTTTCAATGTAATTTTCTTTAATGTGGCATGAATGTTCAGATCCGAAAGATTCAAGACAAAAGTTTAAGATTGACATAAATATAATAATACTTCAAGCATACTAACCAAGCAATTATGTCTTCTCAAAATAACATAGCCAAAGAAAGTTCATCCCTACCAAATCATATAGTTTGGCCATGCTTCATTTTCGTCGCACAAAGTGCACTCATCAAGCACAACCCCGATGATAGGCCAAGCAATTGTTTCATACTTTAGTATTCTCAAACTTTTTCAACTTTCACGCAATATATGAGCGGGCGCCATGGACATAGCACTATGCATGGGTGGAATAGAATATGATGATGGAGGTTGTGTGGAGAAGACAAAAAAGAGAAAGTCTCACATTGACGCGGCTAATCAACGGGCTATGGCGATGCCCATTAATTGATGTCAATGCAAGGTGTAGGGATTGCCATGCAATGGATGTACTAGAGCTATAAATATATGAAAGCTCAACAAAAGAAACCTAGTGTGCATGTATCCAACTTGCTTGCTCACGAAGACCTAGGGCATTTTGAGGAAGCCCATCATTGGAATATACAAGCCAAGTTCTATAATGAAACATTCCCACTAGTATATGAAAGTGACAAAATAAGAGACTCTCTATCATGAAGATCATGGTGCTACTTTGAAGAACAAGTGTGGAAAAAGGATAGTAACATTGTCCCCTATCTCTTTTTCTCTCATTTTTTCGGTGGGCGTCTTTGGCCTCTTTTTTTTATTTGGGCTTCTTTGGCCTCTGTTTTTCGTCCAGAGTCTCACCCTGACTTATGGGGGAATCATAGTCTCCGTCATCCTTTCCTCACATGGGACAATGCTGGTAAAATAAAAAGCAAAGACTCAATTCATACAAGACGCTCCAAGCAAAACACATATCATGTGGTGAATAAAAAGATAGCCTCAAGTAAAGTTACCGATAGACGAAGACGAAAGAGGGGATGCCTTCCGGGGCTTCCCCAAGATTAGGCTTTTGGTTGTCCTTTAATTTTACCTTGGGGTGCCTTGGGAATCCCCAAGATTAGGCTCTTGCCACTCCTTGTTCCAAAATCCATCAAATCTTTACCCAAAAACTTGAAAACTTCACAACACAAAACTCAACAGAAAATCTCATGAGCTCCGTTAGTATAAGAAAACAAACCACCAGTTTAAGGTACTGTAATGAACTCATTATTTATTTATATTGGTGTCAAACCTACTGTATTCCAACTTCTCCATTGTTCATACCCCCCAATACTAGCCACAGATTCATCAAAACAAGCAAACAACACATGAAAAACAGAATCTGTCAAAAACAGAACAGTGTGTAGCAATCTGGAGGTTTCAAATACTTCTGTTACTCCAAAAGTTCTGAAAAATTAGGACAACCTAAATAATTTGTATACTGATCTACTGTAGTTGGAATTGGTACTTTATCTCTTTCTGGTAAAAAATGAAAATTATTCTCGTGAGCACATACTTTCTGTTTTTTCCAGCGAGATCAAACAATAATCACCCAAGAAGATCCTAAAGGCTTTACTTGGCACAAACACTAATTAAAACATAAAAAACAATCATGAGAGAGGATAGATGATTTATTTATTACTAAACAGGAACAAAAAGCAAGGAACAAAAATAAAATTGGGTTGCCTCCCAACAAGTGCTATCATTTAACGCCCCTAGCTAGGCATCAGAACAAGAATAGATCTAGGTATTATCATCTTTGGTAGCAATCCATATGTGGATCTCATAATAGATTCATACGGTAATTTAATTTTCTTTCTAGGAAAGTGTTCCATGCCTTTCCTTAACAGAAATTGGAATCTAAAATTTCCATCTTTCATGTCAATAATTGCACCAATCGTTTTAAGAAAAAGGTCTACCAAGAATAATAGGACATGTAGGATTGCAATCTATATCAAGAACAATGAAATCTACGGGCACATAATTCCAATTTGCAATAATAAGAACATCATTAATCCTTCCCGTAGGTTTCTTAATGGTGGAACCCGCAAGATGCAAATTTAAAGAACAATCATCAAATTCACGGAAACCTAACACATCACGCAAAGTTTTTGGAATCGTGGAAACACTAGCACCCAAATCACATAAAGCATAGCATTCATGATCTTTAATCTTAATTTTAATAGTAGGTTCCCATTCATCATAAAGTTTTCTAGGGATAGAAACTTCTAGTTCAAGCTTTTCTTCATAAGATTGCATTAAAGCATCAACGATATGTTTAGTAAAGACCTTATTTTGATCATAAGCATGAGGGGAATTTAGCACGGATTGCAACAAGGAAATACAATCTATCAAAGAGCAATTATCATAATTAAAATCCTTGAAATCCAAAATAGTGGGTTCATTGCTATGTAAAGTTTTGACCTCTTCAATCCCACTTTTATTAATTCTAGCATCAAGATCTAAAAACTCCGAATCATTGGGATGCCTTTTAACTAAAGTTGACTGATCTCCAATCCCATCTTTATCAAGATTCATAGTGGAAAACAAAGATTTAATAGGAGACACATCAATCACCTTTAGATCTTCATCATTATCTATTATATAATTAAGACAAGAGGCAAATAAGCTATTACGTTGATCCACATAGGTTTAAAATATATGATCCATTGATCTAGAAATTAATGGTTGAGATATAAAGTCTAATAGAAGTTATGAACAACATTAATTACGTACAATCTTTCACGTTGGAGATAATATGTTAAAGCGTAAAGAACAGGGAAAAGAAAATATTAGTTGGTCAGGACAATAGTAAATAAAGGAGCTGTATGGTTCGGATAAAAAAGGAATAATTCTGGCGCCTCGCATGTACAGCCTGTCATGCGTAAAGTTTGTCATCGGAAACATAAAATTTTATACCCTAAATAAGGAGAAAAAAGTGTTCTATCTCGGCCATGACACGCAGAAGCATAGGACATCTACGTACATGCCTCCTGGCACTTGCAGATCAACACTGCCGAGATATATTGGAGTCATGCAAAAATACAAACAGTTCTAAAAAAAGGAACAAGAACACTTACAAAAGCTGGTCACGAGTAGGTGTTTAAAAAAAGTCACATACGTAAAAAAAAGACTTACAAGTGAAGTGAGTCTTTCCAGGAAATCATGCATGCAAGTCATCTAATATATACAGTTCCTAAAAAATGAATTGGTGATAAACGATGCTGAGATATATTAGAGTCATGCAAACAAGAATTCAACCCATACAAAGCCACTAAATTTATCATTTTAAGTTAGAATCTATAATGATGCAGTTCATCACAGATGATGAACGTTTCGAGTCGAATCAACTGCATTATGTAAACTTCTTAAATATATTATATTTTATGAAATTTGGTATAAGAAAGAAAGCAACTTAATTTACATGGGACACACATATATGAAGCTAACTTACGGAAGATATTCCAGCAAAATAAACACTCAGAATATATTATATGCAAAGTCTATGGACATATATTATATATCTAATATATTGTATCATTAAAACAAGGAGAAAATAAATCACAATATTACTTTCATCGTCAATCTTCATAATTTGATAATTTCAATGCTCGGAATAATATGTAGGATGTTAAATCATGAGGGAAAGAAAATATGACTCTAATAAAACAATAGTTAATAAGGGAGCAGTACGGGTCATTCAAAAAATAGCAATCCCGGCTACCTTGCATGTAGGAGCAGTACGGGTTGGTTAAAAATATGAGTCAGATCAAAACAACATTTGATAAAAGAGCAGTACACAGGGCTGTTAGAAAAGTAGCAATTCATGCATGACATCATCGTAATCAAACCGAATTACAACCATGTGTACATCCATTCATCATATGAATATGATAGAACATGATGCAACAAAATTGAAACTTGCAATCTGTTGCCAGTTACAACTTACAAATGATTAAATCGAGATACATGGATTATCGATGGTGTCATTGATGTACTAGAGGATAGTGGTACATTGCTAATTTAAAAACAGAATTCGATAATTAAGGAGGAAGCTAATACACATAAAAACAGAAGAGATGAACTATATATGATAAGGAAGTGATTAAAATTCTCCATCATTTGTTTCTTCATGTATATAGATGAATACATCACGTTAGCAAAGTTGATTTTTGTACATATACTATGAAGTACACAAATAGTTGAATTTTGGAATTGGTATATGCAAGAATTATAAGCTCGCACAAGTCCATTTACGAATTTTGAAATAAAAATTACGTTAAAAGGTAAATATTTTATTTGCTTGAGGCATTCTCCATATGAAATTTCTAAATAGCTTGATTTAAAATACAATTTCAGCATGCAATATATGTATAGTAATCAGACAAATAATAGTTGCCCATGTCTATCATAATGCCTCAGTTTCTTAAAAATGGATAAATGCATAGAGATAAGGTTGGAGTAGCGGTTGAGTATACATACAAGAATCACTTAGTACATGATATAGATAACAATGGGTGATTAAAAACAATGAAAATATAAGATGTGTGCAGCCAGCAAGTGTATTAATTGCATGCCGAAAAACAGTGTTGCCACAAATTCAAATCATGCTAATATTCTAAGACATAAATTGATGTAAAAGCAAACATCACAATGACAAGAAAGAGTAAGGCAGTACAATAGTGAGAATGAAGAAAAGTATAATAGTTTGGTTTTTCTAGGAAAACACTAGGGAAGAACCATACTGTGCCATTTTATAATTGTTTTGTGAAAAAAAATGTACAAGGAGGGATAGTATTACCTCATATGTACAAGTGACAAACAATTAAAATAAATAGTACTCCCACAAAGAAATAGAAGAAAACATCTAGAAGGACGACTCAAATAAATTATGCCTAATGATCAGACAAATTAAAAGAAAGAACTCTACTTAATCCTAGGTAGAGATTTTATTAAAAGGGAACGAAGGGAGCTAGAGTGTAAGTTGAAAGATACATATTAGTATGAAAGTGTTATGATTGCATGGCAAGCCACGATCTTTTACTTCCATTCTAAAAAAGCAACATCACTATTGATGAGTTAATTGATTGTCCAATTGCGCACCTGAATTAGATAAGATAGTAGATCATGTGGGACAAAAATAATAGTTATGTGGTAATACATGTGGGAAAAATAACTTACAGCCATGTGGTAATACGGCCATAAGGTTTTGTAAAATTTGTAATTTCTATGTAAACAAATAAACATAAACATTTTGCAATCGGGAACACAATAAAATGCAAATAAATAAATAATCATGACAACATGTAGCTAATCTAGTCGCGCAAATGTGCGGGTCACACCACTAGTTATCATGAAAACTAGAAGAACACGCTTTCACAAAGCAATCTTTTTTTGCACGCATCCTAGCGGTTATTTCTTTGCACTCATCAATGGAATTTTTCATGGCTTTGAGAGACTCATTGATATCATGCTTAGGTGGAATAGATCTAAGTTTTAAAGAATCAACATCAAGAGAAATTCTATCCACGTTCCTAGCCAACTCAACAATCTTAGGCAATTTTCTTCAAGCAAAGCATTGAACTTATTTTGCGAATTCATAAATTCTTTAACACTAGTCTAAAAATCGGAGGGCATATTATTAAAATTTCCATAAGATTTGTTGTAGGAATTACCATAATTATTAGAGTAATTACTAGGGAACAACCTAGAATTAAAGTTTCCACTATACGCGTTATTACCAAAGTTGTTCCTACCAACAAAATTCACATCCAAAGATACATTATTATTATCAATCAAAGTGGACAAAGGCATATCATTAGGATCAGAAGAAACACTCTTATTAGCAAACGATTTTGATAAGTTCATCCATCTTTCCACTCAAAACATTAATCTATTCTATCGCATGAACCTTTTTACTAGTAGATCTTTCGGTATGCCATTGAGAATAATTAACCATAATATTATCTAGGAGTTTAGTAGCTTCTCCTAAAGTGATTTCCATAAAAGTGCCTCCCACGGCCAAATCTAAAAGATTTCTAGAAGCAAAATTCAATCCAACATAATTTTTTTGTATAATCATCCATAAATTCAAACCATGTGTATGGCAATTACGTATCATTAATTTGAACATCTCCCAAGCTTGTGCAACATGTTCATCATAAAGTTTCTTAAAATTCATAATATCGTTTCTAAGAGAGATGATCTTAGCGAGAGGACAATACTTAGAGATAAAAGCATCTTTGCACTTATTCCATGAATCAATGCTATTTTTAGGGAAAGAAGAGAACCAAGTTTTAGCACAAACTCTAAGCGAAAACGGAAATAGCTTCAATTTCACAATATCATTATCCACATCTTTCTTCTTTTGCATATTGCAAAAAACAACAACGTTGTTTAGATGGGTAGCGGCATCTTCACTAGGATGGCCACAAAATTGATCTTTCATGACAAGATTCAACAAAGCAGCATTAATTTCAGAAGATTCAGCATCGGTAATAGGAGAAATCGGTGTGCTAATAAAATCATTGTTGTTGGTATTGGAAAAGTCATATAATTTAGTATTATCTTGAGACATCATGACAAACAATCAATCCAATACACAAACACACAAGAAGCAAGCGAAAAGAGACGAATGAAAAAGGGCGACTAAAACGGCAAAGGTGAAGTGGGGGAGAGGAAAACGAGAGGCAAATGGAAAATAATGTAATGCGAGGGATAAGAGTTTGTGATGGGTACTTGGTATTTCTTGACTTGAGTGTAGATCTCCCTGGCAACGACGCCATAAATCCTTCTTGCTACCTCTTTAGCATGCGTTGGTTTTCCCTTGAAGAGGAAAGGGTGATGCAGCAAAGTAGTGTAAGTATTCCCCTCAGTTTTTGAGAACCAAGGTATCAATCCAGTAACAGACTACACGCAAATCGCCTAGTACCTGCACAAACAATCAAGAACCTTGCAACCAACACGATAAAGGGGTTGTCAATCCCTTCACGGCCACTTGCAAAAGTGAGATCTGATAAAGATAATAAGATAAATATTTTTGGAATTTTTGTTGTACTGATTGGAAAATAAAGATTGCAAAATAAATAGTAAACTAGAATTATAGATCGGAAACTTATATGATGTAAAGTAGACCCGGGGGCCATAGGTTTCACTAGTGGCTTCTCTCATGATAGCATGTATTACGATGGGTGAAAAAATTACTACCGAGCAATTGATAGAAAAGAGCATAGTTATGAGAATATCTAGGCATGATCATGAACATAGGCATCACGTCCGTGTCAAGTAGACCGAAACAATTCTGCATCTACTACTATTACTCCACACATCGACCGCTATCCAGCATGCATCTAGAGTATTAAGTTCATAAGAACAAAGTAACACATTAGGCAAGATGACATGATGTAGAGGGATAAACTCAAGCAATATGATATAAACCCCATCTTTTTATCCTCGATGGCAACAGTACAATACATGCCTTGCTGCCCCTGCTGTCACTTGGAAAGGACACCGCAAGATTGAACCCAAACCCAAGCACTTCTCCCATTGCAAGAAAGATCAATTTAGTAAGCCAAACTAAACCGATAATTCAAAAAGACTTGCAAAGATATCAAATCATGCATATAATAATTCAGAGAAGAACCAAATATTGTTCATATATAATCTTGATCATAAACCCACAATTCATCGGATCTCGGCAAATACACTGCAAAAAGTATTATATCGAATAGATCTCCAAGAACATCGAGGAGAACTTTGTATTGAGAACCAAAGAGAATGAAGAAGCCATCTAGCTAATAACAATGGACCCGAAGGTCTGTGGTAAACTACTCAAACATCATCGGAGGGGCTGTGGTGTTGATGTAGAAGCCCTCCGTGATTGAATCCCCTCCGGCAGATCGCCGGAAAAGGGCCCAAGATGGGATCTCACGGGCATAGAAGGTCATGGCGGTGGAAAAGTGGTTTCGTGGCTCCCCTAGATGTTTTTAGGGTACATCGGTATATATAGGTGAAAGAAGTACGTCGGTGGAGCTCCGTGGGGCCCACGAGGGTGGGGGCGCGCCTACCCCCCTGGGCGCGCCCCCTGCCTCATGGAAGCTTCGCGGACTTCTAGACTTGTACTTCAAGTCTCCAGGGTTGCGTTTGTTCCAAGAAACATCCTCATGAAGGTTTCATTCCGTTTGTATTCCATTTGATATTCCTTTTCTATGAAACACTGAAATAGGCAAAAAAACAACAATTTGCACTGGGCCTTTGGTTAATATGTTAGTCCCAAAAATAATATAAAAGTGCATATTAAAGCCCATTAAGCATCCAAAACAAATAACATAATAGCATGGAACAATCAAAAATTATAGATACGCTTGAGACGTATTCTGCGTCATATCCATGGCAGCACAGGCAAACCTTTCGGCGTTAGTGGCGCCTGGGGAGATACCAAGACAGAGCTAGGGAGCGGAGCCGTCCCCACACCCGCTTTATTCGTCATCTCGCTCCGCCGTAGCCGCAGCCACGGTGAAGATCATTGTCGGTGGTGGTATGCTCCTCCCGACGGCCCATGCACCGTGACCACTGCTCAGCCGCCGTTCGGGGAGAAGAGACAAGGCGCGCGGGCATGATGTCCCACTTTTCCATCTCTCTCCTTTGTCGGCAATCGAGTTGCTTTAGCGCTGGCATCACCAATGTCGATGAGTACTGCGCAATACTTGGTTTAGCATTTACCCTGTTTAGGGAAATCCTGAGTAAAATGCCGGTACAAATCCATTGATCGATGCCCTGGCAAGTACACCCCGGCAAGTCCGTCTGCACTGGCGTGGTCCATGCGACAACCATTGCAGGATTGTTTGAAAGAGGAGGAGGGGAGAAAGAGGGACCGAGAAAGCCCGACACCGTGTTCCACCGCCCGCTAGGCACGCGTGACGCGTATTGGTCCCTGTCGGGAACCAAAGAGTTATTCGCCTAGCTTCTGTCTTCCGAATATCGCGAGCATGCCAGATGCATGCCTCTGGAAGAGATGGGAAGGAAGGAGGACAAAAGCTAAGTCCACACAACCATTTCCTCTTGATGCATCTTAGATTATGCATTCATTGATCCCTTGGCTTTAGTGAGTGTCCGTACTATGAAATCCTTCGTGCGATGGTACCTTGGCTAGTTATTTGTCTGCACCCTCATTCTGTCTAGAGCCTAACTCACAAAATGAGCGGCTGCATCGAGAGCTACCAAGGAAAAACTTCCCGAGGGGCATCCACGCCAAGATGAGTGTTATGGGCCAGACCCTTACAACTCTTGCGGCAATATGATACCGACAAGCAACCAGAACATACATAAGGACCAGTCGTACGAACACAAGCATATATGTTCGGAGGGATAAATGTGCATGTAATATTAAGCAGAGGACATCAGTTCTGCGCAAGCATTAAACAGTACGATACCTAAGTACAAAGCATACATCATGTTTTGTTACGGGATAGCACGAGAGCGACAATGGCCCATCACTTAGTCTGACGATAGTGTGAGACCATTGGGACGCAGAGTACCTTGGCGGCCCGAGCAGCGGCTTTCTCCTTGGCATCAAAGGTGTCGGCACCAACCGACAGATTCCTGAACTCGTCGTCAAGGTCGAGATCCGGGTGGCGGCAGGAGATGTTGCTCAAGACCATGAGGAGGGTGTCGTGGGCGAGCTTCCAGGACTTGGTCACGAAGCGCTTGGAGCTCCCCTCTTCATGGACCTTCAACTTATCGATCAGCTCGTTGAAGAAAACCCCTAGTTTGATGCTGGGGACATCATGCCTGTCGACTGAGAAAGCTGGCCCATCCATGCCCATCGCTACGCTCGGGGCAGCCAGACGCATGGCGATATCAATCAGGCTCCTGATCCAGAGGTTGACCTACTCAGAGTGATTCGCCAGCTGGTCTTCTGCATCCTTCCAAAGATGCTGGGCATTCTCAAAATCCCTCGACAGCTGCAGTTGGCGGGCTTCATTGGATTCTGCCACACTTTCCAAGGTGCCGATCCTGGCATTCAGATCCGTGATGGTGCCGTTGGCAGTTTCAAGGCTATGGGTCTTGGAGGAAAGCTGTGATTGCATGTCTGTTAGGAGGGCCTCTGTCTTTTGAGCTTCCTTCTTGAGGGCCTACACCTCCTTAGTGCTCCCGGCAAGCTCCTCGGTCAGCCTAGTCACCTACTGGTCAAGGTTAGCCTTCTCAGCGGATGCAGCAGCAATATCATCAGTGAGTTTCTTCAATTGGGCAGCAGAATCAGTGGTGAGGGCATCCAAGGAGGCTTTATGATTGTCTTCCAACTCCTTGGTGCGTTGATGTACGAGGGCCTCTAGATCATCATGTTTGGCATGGAGGGTAGCTGCAAGCTTCCCCTCTCGGAGGGAGATCTCTTGTTCTCTGGTGTCTAAGCGCGCCTTGCGGTCCGCCAGGCGCGCTTCACGTGCCCTGACATCCTCCCTCGTCATCAGGAGCACCTCTTGCTTCCTCATAAGCACCTTGAATTGCTTGCCGTGCCAATTGCCCAGCTCCAAATACTTGTCCTTCAGCTTCTGATCCACCCTGCCAGCGGACTCGCGCCATTCCTTAAACGCCTACCACTTCTGGTCATGCCGGGCCTACATTTCTTTGACACCCGCTACCATGGACTCTAGAGAAGACAAATCCATTGTGACAGCAACTGAATCATCCGCCTCTCCAACCCCTTGATGCAGCGGCGCCAAAATGCGCTGAAGCTCCTCTTGGAGATCCACGCCCATCACCATTGATAGGCCGGGTGCTCCAGTCCCAGGCAACACCAACTCTAGTGCCAGTTGACTCGAGGGGAATGGCGAGATCCCCGTCATGGGCCTAGAAGAGGGAAGGGGATCCATGGTTTGGAGAGGAACCTTCCCCTCGAGCACCACTTCCTCCTCCGGGGCATTCTCCAAGGAATGCTCCACCACCGCCAAGGAATCCTGAGCACCCTTGGCAACAAGGTCCTATTCCTCCGCAGTGGCAACCTTGGTGGCCTCGTCAGCAGCACCTCTCCCTATGCTGGCCGCCTCTTCTAGCAATTTTGGCTCTTCAGCCTAGAAGACTGCAGACGAAAGGACAAGCGAATGGTGAAAAGGGGGGAATCTTTAAGATTGCAAGGATACAAAGAAAAACGACATGTACATAAAAGAAGGAAGAAGAACAGAAGTTGAGTACCTAGAGAAGCCTGCCGGACAGGGGCCTCAGTTTCTCCAGCAGCATCCGTTGCCAGGTCATGAACTACACCCCCTACAGCGACAGTTGCGGCAGCACTCTGTGCGGTCTCGTCCACAGAAGGTCTAGCCAGGGGTTCTTCGACTAGGGTAGTAGGAGGAACCTGCCTCTCCAGGGGAGATTCATCCTGTGTCGTCTCTCCACCTCCTCCAGCCGAGGAGATAGGGAGCTCGCCTCCGTCGTCTCCGGCAGAGGGGACCAACCCTCCACCTTCAGGCCAGGGGCTGGGCTGGGGGCTCGGTTCGAGATTCTCCATATTTCTCCCCGCCAATCCGAGGTTCTCCACGGTCTTCGGCGACCTGGCACGCCGGAGCCTCTTCGACCGGTGGATGAGGGTTTGTGTGTCCTCCTCCACCTCCCTGCCGGCGACAACAAAACAAGAGGTCAGTCAGCAAAGATAATCAAATATATTGAGGTTATTTACAAGAAGGGGAATCTCCCTTACTCCTCTTCGATGAGCATGGAGTTCAAATTGAACTCCATGGGAGGCGAGGGTGCCCTACCTCTCTTCTGGGATGGAGGGGCCGAGCTCTCCGGCAGCTCTAACTCCAGCTGAGGTGCCGACGGCTTCGATGAAGACGAGCCCTGTGAAGAGCTCGAGCCAGAATGGGAACTGGAATCAACTTCCATGTTCGCCAATCGCTTGGTGGGGGGAGCTTTGATCCCGGTAAGGCAAGGAGATTGGCGACATGCCACGCCGGTCTTGGTAACTTTGGTGGTGGTCTTCTTCACCCTCTTGGTGGCAGGGGCTGGATTTGGGGCCACCGCTCCCCGGTTAGCAGCACGCCTACGGGGACACTGAACCAAAATTGGCTTGGGGGCTTGAGGTCCAGTCATGAGCCAATCCTCCTCGGGCTCCGCTACCTCACCAACTTCCTCCTCCTCGTGGAGTTGTGCTGTCGTGGTGGCCAAAGAATTAAGCCCGGAATTCCCGTTCCCGACAGGATCATCCCCAGCAAGATCCTCCCCAGCAGCCTCTTCCATGGCCTGCACCTCGCCACCACCATGAGAGGAACTCTCATCCTCAGCTTTCCCTTTTCCCTTCCCGGCCTTTGCAGCCCTTTCCCTCTCCGTGATGCGGGCAGCCTTGTCCTCCTCACTCCTCCTCCTGATATACGCTACCTCCACGGTGGAGGTGGATTTCTACATACCGGCCTCAACCCTGGTGACCTTCTCCACTGGAGCACTGGACCACTCGAGTTCTTCATCGAGAGTAGGCAGCCACCAATCACCTACCACTCCATGAGGATTGCAATCTGGTAGCCACATTCATATTTGATCTCAGGCAAAATTGACATTCAGAGGAATTACGGTTGCCGAGAGCTTCAACAACTCAAGGTAGCTAAACAGATGGTCACACAACCAGGCGTGTCCATAAACAGATAAGTTGTTGGCCAAACCTGGGAGCAATCTCATTCTGTCCCCAACATCACCATACAACCAGGCAGGTCTGTCCCTCTTCTATAGTGGTGAGATGCAGCGAAGGAGAAAATCTGCCCCCACGTGCTCTATGGTTAGCCCGGCAGCCTTCAAGCGGGTGATCATGTTTATTGCGGGGTGAAGCCTATCGTTTGTTAGGACGAATGTGCTCCATTCCTTGCCGCGCTCTACACACACTGTTCGTGCTTCACAAAATTCTGGGGCTTCCTCTTCATGGATCTAACACAAGTCTCCTCTCCACTCATCCCACCTCTCATGATGCTTACGAGGGATATAATCCCAGATCTTCCTCACCACCCGTGGCATCTAGTTGACGTTCCCGAAGCAGTGAGCTTTGTTCTCCACCCACAGGACAAAATAATGCCTGAACATATCTACAGTGGGGACGAGTCCGACAAAATTCTCGCACAAATGAGCAAAAATGGCCATGGAATCCATAAATTTCCATAATCGCCTCGAAGAATTCAGAGAAAGGGGGCAGAGGCCGCAGATAAAATAGGCGTAGAAGAATTGATATGAATTGGACAGATCCTTTTTCCCCTCCGCCAAAACCTTGGGGGCTCCATGCCCTTTTGGAAATTCTCTCCCCCATAGGTACCCCTACCTTACTTTAAGAACAGGGCCGTCCAGATACGACGGGAGGAAGATGACCTTTCCCCTCCGCTTCCTGTCCAGCTCCGTCGCCCTCTTGCTTCCCTCGGCAACCACCTCCTTCGTCGCAGCCGTTTTCTTCCCTTTTACTGCAGATTTCTTCCCCATTTCCACAGACGGCAGCACGAATGGGAGAAGGATTCGAGTGAGGGGGGGAGGCGGCGGACGGTAGAGAGAAAGAAGGGGCAGTTGTTTGGCTTGCCGAAGAAGATGATGGGAGGGCAGGATAGGCGACAAGTGAACCGTGTCGCTCCATGTTTTCCTAACTTAAGGGGAAAAGGCATGGAGCAAGGGGGTGACGCTTCAGAAAGTTCCCATTTTACCTTAACTGCAATAGTCCCACGACCCAACGACTCATAGTAATTGCACGAAGTAGACGCTGGATTGATTGGTCATCATGACGGCTGTGCTTCATGCTATCCCGACAGGTCCTGCCGGGACTCACGGAGGCAGAACCACCTCACCACACCACCTCACCACGACGCACATCGTCGATCGGTGTGGTGTCAAGTTCCAAGGTGACTAAGCGGCTATTATTTGCCACATGACAACCACTTTCTATAGGAAATACCCCCAGGATACAACCATCATGCAACGTGTCGAGCGAGCAGGTGTGAAGCTGGCAAAATAGCCCAGCAAGGCCTGCCAGGCAAGCTACGATGTGACGTTGAGTGGCGCATTTAATGCGCTCTGTCAGCCTGTAGAGTTAGGTATGATAGCACTATTTGCTATACAATTAGTGCATAATGACTAACTTGCCACTGTGGTGACCCCTTTGTCTATAAAAGGAGGCCCAAGGCAACCATAGCAAGGGCTAGCGAATTCACCCCCTCACACATTCATACACGTGTAGCTGTTTTCAGCTAAGGCAACCCTGCCGGGCAAAGCGTGTTGCGCTCACCACCATTTTTCCACCATCAATCGACCAAAGCAGGAGTAGGGTTTTACGCCTCGTGGCGGCCCGAACATGGGTAAATATTGTATGTGTGATCTTTGTCGTGTTGTTCCATAATCCTCTGCTCTTTGTGCAACGTGCCATCCCCCCGCCAAACCAGCAAGGGACTCTTGGTCCCATAGGTGGTCGTGGTTTCCCGCAACAACCACCACCAGTGGTAGAGGTAAATTCTTTATTAAAGTTTGATGAAGGTGACATCCCTTACAATAAACATCCTAGTCAATGCCTTTATGAATTTGATAACTATATTAGAAAACAAGAGCACCTCAATGCAAATGTTATGAAACAATTGAAATACAACTCTAATACGATTGCTCGCTTGAGTAGGTTGTTATTTAGAATCACTAATGATGTTAGAGGTGTCGGAAAACATGCTTCTATGGTTCAAACTCATTTAGAACAAGTTACTCAATCTCAAAGATAATTACTTAGTGAAATGAATATTATATAAATGATTTTGCTATTAGAGTAGCAACTAGAGGAGGCAAAATGACTCAGGAACCACTTTATCCTGAGGGACACCCTAAAAGAATTGAACAAGACTCTCAAAGAATTAATGCTGATGCACCTAGTCCTTCCAAAAGGAAGAAGAAAAAGAAAAATGATAATACTTTGCATACTTGTCGTGAACCTGAAATAGAAAAACCTCCCGAAGATAATAATGATGTCTCTATCTCAGATGTTGAAACTCAATCTGGTAATGAACATTCACCTGGTGACGATGAAAAAGATAATGATGATGTTCATGAAGACACCCAACCAATCAATGATAAATAACTAGATAATGATATTGAGATAGAACCCGCTGTTGATCTTGATAACCCACAACCTAAGAATAAAGATATGATAAAAGAGACTTTCTTGCTAGAAAACATGGTAAAGAAAGAGAGCCATGGGTTCAAAAGCCCATGGCCTTTCCACCTAAACCAACCAAGAAAAAAGATGATGAAGAATTTGAACATTTTGCTGAAATGCTTAGGCTAGTCTTTTTGCGTACCCGCTTGACGAATTTTTTAAAGATGGCCTCTTATTCAAAATACATGAAAGACATCATCACTAATAAGATAAAGATACCTGAAGTTGAAATCTCCACCATGCTTGCTAATTATTCTTTTAAGGATGGAGTACCTAAAAAACATGGTGATCCAGGAATACCAACTATACCTTGCTCCATCAAAAGAAATTATGTTAAAACTACTTTGTGTGATTTAGGAGCTGGTGTTAGTGTTATGTCTTTCTCTTTATATAAAAGACTTGACTTGAATAAACTCACACCTATCGAAATATCTTTGCAAATGGCTGACAAATCAACTGCCATATTAATGTCTATTATGCAACTTGTTCTTGTAGACTTGTGTTGGGCCTCCAAGCGCAGAGTTTTGTTGGACATTAGCAATTTTCCCTCAAGTGGATGACCTAAGGTTTATTAGTCCGTGGGAGGCAAAGGATGAAGATGGACTCTCTGAAACAACCCTGCAACCAAATAATAAAAAGTCTCTTATGTCCCCAACACACCCAATACAATGGAAAATTGTATAGGTGCACTTGTTCGGCTAAGAGATGGTGATAAAAGTGTAATATGGATGGTAGAAATATTTTTTTCATAATTTGAAAATAAAAAAACAGCAATATATCAGTTGGTAAAACGGAGTACAAACAGTATTGCAATGCTTCAAACAAGTCCTATGGTCTGGACTTTCACTAGTGCAATCTCTCAACAATGCTATTATAATTGGATCATATAACCAATCCCTCATGTGAGATGAAGAATCACTCTAAAGTTCTTATCTAGCGGAGAACATAAGAAGAAATTGTTTGTAGGGTACGAAACCACCTCAAAGTTATTCTTTCCGATCAATCTATCCTAGAGTTCATACTAACATAACACCAAGCTATTCTTTCCGACCGATCTAACAAAGAGATCATACTAAAATAACACCTTATGAGACACATCAACCAACTATAATGTCACCTAGATAATCCAGTGTCACCGTGAGTATTCGTGAGTTGATGATATGACATGCATCAAACAATTTCATATTCATAATACTCAATCCAACACAAAGAACCTCAAAGAGTGCCCCAAGATTTCTACTGGAGAAACAAAGACGAGAACTTGCATCAACCCCTATGCATAGATTATCCCAGTGTCACCTCGGGAATCCGCGAGTTGAGTGCCAAAACACATATCAAGTGAATCAATATGATACCTCATTGTCACCATGGGTATTCATAGCAAGGCATACATAAAGTGTTCTCAAATCCATAACAATATTCAATCTAATAAGAACGAAATCTGAATGGGAAAACTCAATTCACAACAAGATAGAGAGGGGAAAACACCGAATGATGCAACTATATTAGCAAAGCCGGCGATACATCAACATCGTGACATCTCAAGAACATGAGAGAGAGAGATTAAACACATAGCTACTGGTACAAGCTCTCAGCCCCGAGGGTGGGCTACTCCCTCCTCATCATGGTGGCCGCCGGGATGATGAAGATGGCCAACGGTGATGATTTTCCCCCTCCAACAGAGTTCCAGAACATGGTCTAGATTGTTTTTTCATGGATATAGAGGCTTGCGGCAGTGGAACTTCTGTTCTATGGTTATTTTTGATGGTTTCTATATTTATAGGATTTTTGGCGTCGGTTTCATGCGAAGATGTGCCTCGAGGTGAGCACAACCTACCAGGGCAAGCCGGGTCCCTCAGGCGCGCCGTGGTGTATCTTGGTCACCTGCTTCACCTTCTATGCCCCCATGAAGCTTCGGGGATCCCTTTCGTTCCAAAAAAATCGACAATCCGGGTTAGTTCCATGCAAATCATACCAAAACCATATAAAATTGTTGTAAACATGGCATGAATACTTCATAAGTTATAGATACGTTGGACACGTATCACATACCTCTCAGTATTTGTGAGGATGTGCCTGTTATTGTTGCAAATGTCACTATCTTAACAGACTTTGTTCCACTTGAGCTGCCCAAGGACGACAACATGTCGATTATCCTTGGTAGACCCTTTTTGAATACTGCAGGGGCTGTTATTGATTGCAATAAAAGCAAGGTCACTTTTCATATCAATGGTGATGAGCATACAGTGCATTTTCCGAAGAAACAATTCCAAGTCAATGGTATTAATGTTATTGAAAAGTCTCCGACAATTACTATTGGAAGTTTTCAACCCCCTTTACCTACTGCCAAAAAGAAATATGATATACTTATTGTTGGGGATGTGCATATCTCTGCTGAGGTAACTTAGTGTTTTATGAAAGTTCTTCGGTTTCATGCCAACCGAAAGTGGTTATTAATAAGACTTGATCAACCTTATTAATGGATTATTTTTTCGAAGTATGAAGTTGATGAATTAAGTAGGCACAACCTTCTGCTCCCACTTTTTATTTTCTATTTTTCTTACCTAAATAAAATAAAATGCCATGATTAGTCTGTTTTCAGAACATTCTGTGCAATAAAAAAGTGGTCAAAAATAAAAGTGCTCAGAATGCCCTGAAAATTTAATATGATTTTTTGTGAATATTTCTGAATTTGTAGTATAAATAACATAAAAGGGGGGTGCCCCTGGTGACCATGATACACCAGGGTGCGCCAGCAACCCTAGGAGCGCCCTGGTGGGTTGTGGCCCCCACGTGGGTCCCCTCACTTATCTCTTTAGCCCATGTCATCTCCTACCTCCAGAAAAAAATCACCATAGCTCTCTCTTGTGTTCTTGCTCTCAAACCCACAGACTTCGATCTCTTTGCTTGAAGCTTTGTTTCCGAAACTGTTTGGGGGGGATTGCTAGTTGTTATGTGACTCCTCCATTGCTCCAGTTAGTTTTTGCTTTAGTGGTTTATATTTTGAATAATTAGCTACTCTTGGTGCTGCTGTAAATGGGCTTACATCTTGAATTCTTAGAGTTCTAAGTAGTTTGAATGCTTGTTATGGCCTCTAGGCATCCATATGAGTAGTTGCTATCAATCTTGTGAAGTTTAGTTGACAAAATAATTGTGGACTAATTTTTTTAGAATTTAATTTATAGGAATAAGATGAGTATTTTCAGAAAGTTTTCCTCCAACAAGAATACTAAGGTAGTCACCGGGGACTCATCGGACAATGAACTCCATATTCCGAGAATGGCGGAGGTGTGGCCGTGTGAATGGCCACATAATGCCTTCATTGATAAGGCTGGGTTCCATCAAGAGTTTTCCCAATTCATGGCGAATGCCAAGCTGACCGACTTTCTCGCAGATGAGTGTGAGGAGCACCACCTCCTCACTAACCCCTTTGCGCAAAGTTTTCCTTTTTTGAGTTGGAATAATCCCCCTGAAGTGCGATTTAATTCATATGTTGAAACTCATCAGATACCACTCACTGACTTTTGTAACATATTCTTGATTCCCTCTGACGAGCAATTAAGAGAGCATAGACCTGCAGAGTTTGAGGACTTTTATCGTACTTTGACGTTGGGGGATGAGAGAGGCGTGGCGGGTTTCGCCGTCGTTAGTCTGCAGTTTTCTACTATGAATTACTTTACTTTATTCATTGCGAAGTTTTTAACTGCTAGAGAGAAGGTCGGCACACTCAGCGCCCCTGACTTTGCCATTTTACGTCGTGCACTACACATTGATCACAACTTTAGCCTAGGGGCTACTATTGCACGTCGTTTGCACCATAATAGAACTAAGGGAAAAATTCATGGTGGTATTTATGCTACTCGCTTAGAGAGTCACTTTAATGTTCAAATATGCCAACATGATTGAGTATCACCAGTTTATTTATACCTTTGATTCATTTCATAACATTTGGTAGAACTTGGTTTTCAGTGTGGAAACCTGTGATATTATCCCATTGCCTACACCTACTTTGTTTGATTCTATTGCCAGGGGTGGATACACGGTCATGCTAGAGGACATTATCACCTACCAGAATGACCAGGTAGCGACAGAGCAGGAGCCTCAGGAGTGGGACACTCAGGTGCCACCACTGAGGGAGTCCTGGATAAGCGGGTCCTCGGGCATCCGAGCTATGTGACATGGGCCGGACTGATGGGCCGTGAAGATACATGATAGAAGGTTTTTCCTCGTGTCCGGATGGGACTCTCCATTGCGTGGTTAGCAAGCTTGGCGGCCAGATGTGTAGTTTCCTTTCTCTATAAATCGACTATGTATAGTCCTAGCCCCCTCCGATGTCTATACAAATCGGAGAGTTTAGTCCGTAGAGGCAATCGTAATCATATAGGCTAGACATCTAGGGTTTAGCCATTATGAACTCGAGGTAGATTAACTCTTGTAACCCCTATACTCATCAAAGTCAATCAAGCAGGAATTAGGGTATTACCTCCATTAAAGAGGGCCCGAACCTGGGTAAAACATCGTGTCTCTTGTCTCCTGTTACCTTCGATCCCAGACGCACAGTTCGGGACCTCCTACCCGAGATCGGACGGTTTTGACACCAACATTGGTGCTTTGATTGAGAGTTCCTCCGTGTCGTCAATAGAAGGATCGATTGCTCGTCTTGTCGTCAATGACAAAATCACCTCTAGAAGGACCCTAGATCCCAGGAAGATCCTCCAGCTTGGTAGTTTTACCATGGGCGCCTGCTCGGCCGTTAAGCCAAAGCCGGTCCCCCAAACCACCAAAATCATCTCCGCATCGGCCTCAAACACTTCGATAAGATGGATCCAGTAGGTGTTTCACCTTTGAATGAACTGCTAGATCACATCGCCGCCTTGGGGGTCACGACAGACTACGATCGGATCGGGCTTAAGCCCGATCAGAGGGAAATCTAATCCCCGCCAATCACCCATCTAGTTGCGGTTGTGGAGGAGCAAGCCAGGGATAACTCTCCCCCTATGCTAAGAACAAGCTATGCTCGGATTTCTGAGCCCTGCGAGCCGGATACCCATCTTCAGGAGGAGACTCCCTGTCCTCTTAACATAGAAGGAGGTGTCGAGCCTGGAAACCTCTAGGATACTCTAGATCCTGGGCTAATGACCTCCGAAATTCTTAAAAATCCGGATCCCACAGTGGGCCAGGGTTCAGATTTAAACCCGCCCACCCACCACAAGTAATATTCCCCAAGAAATTCCGATCCTCTAGACATATGCGACCTAATGTATGTACGGCAGCATCCTCACAAAAAAGTCCATCACTTTTGGGCCAGATTCCTCCTTGTTAAAAACAAGATCAAAGATTGTTGCAACGACGATGCGATTTTAGTATTTCGCCGCAACTGTACGGACGAGGGTATCCTCAATACCCTCAACTGCACTTCGCAGATTTGGCACACATAATACAGAAATATTGCGCCACGGAAAGCGCCTGGAAAGCCCAGACAGCTCAGTGGGAACCGCGGCCTTTAAGCCACCCACCGGATGGGAAAAAGAATGCACCCTCACGGGGCACCTGATCACCCTACGAACAAGAAAATTAAGCCCTCAATGGGACACAGAACTATCCTTGATGAATGGCTCGACAAGCCTTGTCGGATACACACGACGTAGAATTATGAACTAACACACAACCTTCGGGCATATTGGGTGCTCCGGCAGGTAGCCAAGAGCGGTGAGGCTATCCGCACCAAAACGACCTCCGAGAAGTACCCTCCGGAGGACGACAACCTCAGTGTCTTTACGGTCTTCGAGACCTTTTGTAACAGCCTGGATTTTGTCCCTTTCCTTTTTCTTTTGATTTAATTGGTTTTTGCTCTGTTTTTCTTTTTGGAGTGGTTTTTTGGCCTTGTCACCTGGGAAATCAACTTCATTTCCTCTCCCAAGTGGCTCATCATCCTCAAAACCTTGCCAAGATCATGTCACTCCACTTCTTGACCAAACCCTAATTTCTTTTTAGGGAAAATTCATTTTCAAATTAAAGGAATAACCCTATCTGCCCTAGGTTGTGAAGCAACCTATATTTCTTTCCATCCAAAAATCCCCAAATAATTCTTATAAATTGTTTGGGTCATATCTTCGTCAAATATGGCAAAATATTTCATTGGCCATATTTTCCATCATGCTCAATAAATTCATTTCCTATTCTGTCCTAAATGGAACATTGTGAAGAAAGTGCTATTTATATTTGCCCATTTGTTCCAAACTTTTTGGGCATGATATATCATCCAAATAATAGACTTGTGCCAAAATTCAACTTTATTTGCCTAGCCAAACTTCCTCAGTGATTTTTCAAAGTTCCTGTCTGAGGGAAGAATTTGTGAAGGAAGTGCTAACTAGGTTTATCCAAATAAGTTGCAATTTTTCACACTTCTTCTTGTGCTCTTATCATTGCTCTCATCCAAAATTCAGCCCCACCCAATCATCTATGTGAGCACAACATCAAATCTTTGATTCTGTCAATATTTTCAGGTTGTGAAGCAAGTATATTTTATATTGCTTCATTTTGCCTAAAAATTTACCAGAGCATTCTCCTACCCAAATAACTTCTCTTCACCAAATTTGGCATTAGTTATTAAAGCCAATATTTCTTTAGAATTTTTGCAAGATTCTGGATAGAAGGAATAGCTGTGAAGGAAGTGCCATTTTGGTAAAACCAATTGGTATGAAATTTTTATAGCACCTTTATCTGGCCAAATCACTAAGCACTGCCAAGTTTTACCTCAAGTGGTTACTCCATGTGAGTGCATCATCCAAATCTTGATTCTGGACCCATAATGTGAGTTACAAAGCAACTATATTAGTTTGTGGTCCATTAGGCCTCAAAACCTCCAGGATCATAGTCCTTCCTTTGTTAATCACCCCAGACAAACTCTTTGGCGCCAGTGAAATCCCTGTTGATCACCAGTGCTCACCCAAGTTTACTGCAGTAAACTTCAGATGGTGATTACCATTTAACAATATCACTTTTCACTGATCTACCACCATAGTTGAGACCACCACTGGATAGACTACACACTAGACAACCCGTTCCAGCTCCTCTCCCCCGCTACATGCTAGTGCATGCGGTGACCACGAAAATGGCATGCCTATGCACGTGCTCTGTGTGCAGTGGCCGCGTCCAGTGGCTGTTTGCGCTGGACCCCCTCCTCCTCTCGTAATCTTCGCGCGCGTGAGTGTGTCTGGCACATAGCCCGCATCATCCCGTTCCCAGAGACCCCTCTCCCCCTCCGGCAGCTTCCTCACCGACGCTCGCCGACGCTCGCCCACGGGAGCACAGTGCCCCGATATGTTTTTATGGTGATCGGCTTCTTCCTCTGCTCCCCGGTATCGTCTACCCCTCTGTGAGCTCTGAATCAATAGCTCGTCGTGTTCCTGCGCCCTCCCGTGCTCGCTGGCCATCACCAGAGCCTCGGCCGGACGTGCCCGGTGGCACCCGAGCCCATCCCTCTCGCCCTCCTATATATAGGCCTCCCCCGAGCAGTTCGAGCACACCAGCAGCCTCTCCTCACTTCACTACCCCTCCCCAGCCTGTCAAGCAAGCTCGAGAGGCTCTACTTGCCTCTGTTGACCGCCATGGCCGTCGCAGCCATCCGCCTAAATTAGCTCAAGTCAGAGCCTCCCCCTCCCTCCTGACCTCACCATAGCCTCACCCAGACCCCGGCGATCCTCCTCGTGTCCTCGCCCCACCACCGGAGCCACCTTGGCCGCGTGCCCCAAGATCAACCGCCGCCGCCAAGCTCACTGTTCCCCGCGCGGTGCCGCTCCTCCTCTCCTCCCTGGTGCTCTTCTCCCCTCTGGATGGATGCGGTGGACCTCGCCGTGCTCACCGGTTGCCTCCCCTTGGTGGAGCTGGCCGGAGCCGACGAGCCCATCACCGGCCAAGCCCAGCCGTGCCTCTGCCTCGCCCCTCTCTGCTTCTGTCGGGCGCAAGCGAGAAGAAGGAGCGGGAGGAGAGAGAAAGGAGTGGGACCCCCTCGTCAGCCGCTCAGCGCCGGTCCCGCAACCGCCACGTCACTTAAGTGGAGGCGGAAACAACAGAGTACATTTCCCCCGACCGAAAGCGTATTCACTTCTTCTTCGGGTGTAAATGTGTTTTCCTCTCCGGAAAGCGTATTGACTCAAAACCCGCTTCTGCCTTATTCACTCAGGGACTTGTTTGTGATGATATTTTTGCAAAAAGGTCCCTGATCTTCATCAGCTCATATCTTTTTACCCACAAATCCCAATGAGGTGAATACAAAGCCCACTTCTTCATTTCGTCGAGCCCGTTCTGATGGAATCATTTTCACCATGTTTTGACATTCTGAAAATTACCATTTTGCCCTTGCCCTTATTCAGCCCCTCCAAGAGAGAACGTTTTTCCGACGATTCTTTCTGCGAGCTTCTCGCACCTCTTGTAGGTGATTTCTTCCACCCCAGGCAAGCCACACCCTCCATTTGCATGATTGCAATGAAGTGACATGGTTTATTTATTTAAACTTGTTTAAAATATTGCTTTAGCTATGTGTGATCTGTTCACGGCATTTCCCGGAGTTTTGATTTGATCTTGATATTGCCATGATATTGCTTGGAGTTTTAGGCTTATATTTTTGATGATTATGTGGATGACATGTGCCTTTGGATTCTTATTGGCTATTAGGATTATTTTCATGATGGTACCTGGTATTATTTTGGAGTATTACTTTGGATGACATGTGCCTTTGAATTCTTAGTGGCTATTAGGATTATTTTCATGATGGTATCTGTTAATTATATTTTGGAGTATTACTTTGGATATCATGCTGCCTTTGGATTATTAGTGGTTAGTATGATTATTTTCATGATGCTTGTTGATGTTCTGTTGCTTGGGGTATTATTTTCGGAAATGATGTTTACATGTGGATCTTAGTCGAATAGCTTTATTCTTGTTATTGGAGTAGTAGGATTATTGTTTTTGGATTCATCATGAAAGTAGTGATGTGCTACCCTTGGGAGTATTTTGAGGTGATGATATTAGGCTTGGATTACTTGTTGGATTTTGCTATGACTTGGATTATAGTTTGATAGTTGATATCGGAGTATCAGTTATCACAGTTATACTTTTGGGGATAAATTTTGTCATTAAGTTGGTCAGGTGCCACCGAACCGGGCTTTCTCAAGTGCAACCACATTTGCCTTTATGGGAAGGCCCTAATGCGGTCTATTGCCGTGCCTCTCGCCGGTGCCTCCAACTAGGGAAGGTTATTGGCATGCGATACCCTGGCCCGGTAAGCAGACATAACCTTGTGCACCCGTTGTTGTTGTTCTACCCGGGTTGTCCCTGTGTGGGACCGTTTATTGTTTTGGCCACGACGGTGGCCGTTGTGTCTTTGGTAGACACAGGGACACCCAGGACTAGCCCAGTGGGGAGTGAGTCAGAGTGGCCGGGAGAGTTTCATGGCAGTAGATCGGTTTTGTCAGAATGTTGTTGGTCAACACGAATGGGAGTGCGAGGCCATGGGTTCCGTGGTGTGGGTACACTGCGCTACCTCTGCAGAGTGTACTTAAATCTATCGATAGTCGCGTCCTCGGTCATGGGCATGTGTTCATACTAGGTCACACCGTTCAATCAACATTCACATGACGGAATGACTTATAGGTGATTTATATGTTGATATGTTGAGCAGTACAAATTGGCAGGATGTTGATGATGATGTTGGAGACCAAGTGTTGGTCATGGTAGTGATCTTCGGATGATCATGGTTGAGACCAAGTGTTGGTCGTGGTAGTGATCGCCGGAATGATCACCGTTTGGTTTGGATCACGAGGTGATTGAGATGGTATATTGCTTGGCCGGTTAGCCAAGAGTGATATGGTTATGGAGATCCGAGATGGTGATTTGTTAGTATTGTATGAGTTTCATACCATGCTTAGTAGTGGTTTCATCATAATAGTTGTTAATTTAATTAACCTGTTAAATGCTATCTTATTGTCTTTCCTTGATGTTTATGGTTGTTGTGCGCTTGCAAGTACATTCAATGTACTGACCTGGCGTGTCATGCCAGATTGCAGGTGATGCCATGATTGCTTGATGGCTTGTCGATGGTTCCCGTGCATGCGAGCTAGATCGTGTCCCAGCCAGAGTCCCTGCGGAGTGGAGTTCACTACCTTCGTCGTTGTTCGGCTGCTAGAAGTATTCCGCTGCTACGAGTTGTTCTGCTGCTAGCATAGACAAGTGTAGTATTGCACGCGTAGTGTCGCCATGCTTATGTGCTTCTTTGTAACATCAGACCCTTGTACTATTATACTTGTAATAAGAGATGATTTGTTCTATGTCAAGCAGTGCCATTTTCCAGAGACTTCTCCTTGATCTCTGGGCTGGAATTTGGGGCGTTCTGGTTTCTCTGAGCCGGGGTGCCACAAGCTTGGTATGAGAGCAGGTCTGGCTGTAGGACGCCCTAGTCAGTGTGAGTGGTAGAAACCGGTAGTAATCGGTAGTATAGAGTCTACCTTGTTTGTTGCATTTGGTTGCTGCATTTCTTTGTGCATAACATGCATATAGCCTTATTTTGCTGCTGACGATTTATTTGGTGAGCGGAGATGGCATCGGTTCAGATCCACTATAGCTCAGCCTTTGCATTTCTCCATTTTTCTTTTCTTACTCGTTCTTTGGTGTTTGGCGTCATTTCTGTCCCAGCAGAGTGATGCCAAGTGATCCTGACACGGTTTGTAGAAATGGTGCTCAGGTATCTCGTCGATATCCTCCTTTCAGCCCCGCCTATCATTTCGGTGATGAACATGCTTCTATCCCGAATCGCTCTTTTATTTTGTCATGTTGGCAACCCTTAATGATCTAAGTTATCAAGAAAGGGCAATGTCAGCAGCCTTAGTTTTCCCCGCTATCCTATTTCTTGGACGAGTATGGACATTTTCCGCCCGCTTGATAATAATGTGGTCGCGACATTCCTGTCCTGCTACATGGTTACCAAGTACGACCTCGCCTCCAAGATAGTCCAGGATGCTACCTTGCTAAGCTAGCCCTTGGTGTAGCGTTGTTTACACCAATTTTTCCGCACCTTTATTCGTCCTCGTGCACATCGTCACAACATGCTAGATCGTAGAACCGGAGATCCCGCGAGATTTGTGTGCTTAAGTAGGCATGCATATTGTGTGACTAGCAGTAATATGTGACATTGGTTATGTGTGAATTGATTGTTGTTGTGTGCTTTTGTTTAGTTGAGTTTTCTTTTGCTTCTTTCTTTTGGGCCCCGGTGTTACATTATTTTCACCCTATAAAGAGTTTCTCATCAACCGACATCGGATCTGAAGAATCAACAAGGTGTTTAAATATTTGGAAACTCAGCTAAACAGAATGGAATTCTCAGCCAACTGCAGTGAAACGGGGAATATCTGATTTTGAGGCTGATAATCAATTTTGCATTAGTGTGCACTCCTCACCACAGTACTGATAACTGAAGTCTACATCAGTACAAAATACTCACAGCAGTAATAGTCAAGTCGGCAACAAGACAAGTTAGGTACAAGATCAACGGTATATTTTCACGTATGGAGCATATACAAAAAATTTCCTCAGCAGTGCATGATGTTTGAAATATATGATCATCCGAAATAAAGTCAGCATGTGATATGCTCAAGGAAGAAAGTCAATCAAATTTTTGCATCCAAATAATTAGCCATAGAATATTATGGACGTGTGTGTGTAGATTGCAGTCTGCATATTAGTATGCAGCTGTGGATGTAAGAAACTCAGTCTTCTTCCACACGTTATCGGAAGAAATTTATGATGCAAGGCTCCTCAATTTTCCTCAGCATAATATGTGAACAATGTCCGGTCCAAGATACCCGGTCTTTCTCAACAAGATACCTCGGTAAAAGCTTCTGACAAGACGGAAATGAATTTTATTAACAAGCAAAACAAAGGAGAAGCTTCTCAAGTACGAAACTCAAGCTTCTCCTGCACAATACTCATGTCAAGCTTCGCGTGTAAGCTATCGAGGCTTGTTCGACACGATACCAAGACAAAAGATTTGAGCAGAAGCTAATGAGCCTTCCTTGGCAAGCTACATAAATGGCTTTTCTCTGAAGTGCAAGGATCATATTTACAATAATTCTGTCAGAGATACATTGCAGTCAAAACATATGCCTACCGCAGGGATCTAGTGTTCGGTGGCATATTCTTCTTACACACATGGTGAGCATGCAGATATACCTAAGAAAGGTACGGATCCCACAACCTCACGAGTCAGGCAAAGGAAAATGGGTAGAGATACATATCATGAATTACAAGGATCGACAATATCTGGGGATGACATCACAGAATCCACAGTCTTGACAATGGTCATCAAGGTCATTATTCCCGCACCAGACAAGGTGATATCATGAAACCTTGTCACCTTTTTGTATGATTGGACTCCGCAATGAGCTCTGTACAACTACAAGCTCCAAACATATGTCATATGTGTGCGGACTCAGGTCAGAAAACAAGCATAAAGGAATAATGCCAACAATATTGCACTAATCACGTCCCTGGTCATACAAAGAATCAAGGACAAGTGTGGCCAAGTTATTCTAGTAAGGTATCCTCACAAAGAAAATCATGACCGTTATAGGGTGAGACTGACAACAAGGGTAAGATGATTTTTGCATGATCATTAGGGTCCGGATACCCAAATCAGTTAGAGGCCATAATTCCCTATGGATCCACAAAAGCATACCCTCAGAGGCCTACTCTGTTTTACAAGGATCTCATATCCCGCTGACCCGCTTGGAATGGTTAATATGGAAAATCCAAATAGGTATACCGACAAAATGAGAAAGTCAAAAGCCGAACAATCGGCTCAGACCCGGTATACTCACCAACGGAATCAAGTACACGGTCAGTCCGTCAGGAAAAAGCAATTGTCCGTCAGCCCATGTCAGGCCAGTCTCAATATGTAAATATGTGAGGAATTACACGGCTATAACTCCATACACCGTTATATTGCTCGTGACAAAAGGCAGTCAGATATTTGGTACATATCACATGCTCGAGCCAAAGGAAATAAATCGGGACGAATCAGTGCCACCTTTGAGCAGTCAGATCCTGTCAGAAGGTGGCCATGTTTAATTCTCAGCATTTACTGAAACCAGAAGGCGTGCATTTATTTGAAGCAACCCTGTCGGGGAGGTGCTTGCTGATCCGCCAACACCTATGGGGATCGGGCCCCTTTCGGTTCGGTGGGGGGCGGAGGCCGCGCAAAGAGCGGATCGAGGCGGCACGCGCGGGCGGTTTTTACCCAGCTTCGGGCCGCACGGATGCGTAAAACCCTACTGCTGCTTGTTTGTGTGTATTGAATTCTTGCTCAGGAGCGATGGACGCTGCCAGACCAAGCGTGAGAGTGTTCTTGATGTTTCGAACGAGCCGAACCTTCGATGATCCGAACCCCTTCGATCATCCGACCCCCCTCTACATTGCGCTCGGGCCTCCTTTTATACTTTCAAGGGGTTACCCATAGGTGGCAACGTAGACTAGAAGGGTAAAAATGGAAAAGGATGCAGTAGGTGCAGCTACCGCTACTGTGGACACAGTGCACCCTACCTAACTCTGACGGCAGGGGACAAGGGCATTGAATGCCCGTCTGTGTCGCCTAAACAGTACCGAAACGGACCGCTAGGGACGCCACTATTCGCCATGATGGTTATCTTGTCAGCGCCTGCTTGCCACCGCGCACCCCTAGCTGCACGGCCTCCTGCCACGTGCGCTTGGGAGAGTCCCAGAGCGACACGTTAGCAGGTGTGCTGGAGCGCGGGCACGAAGTGGGGGTTTCCCGCGGAAAGCTCCTTGCCGCGGTCGTCTTCTTGTCGTGTTCGGGAGCTTGTCGCTCACCGGGCCTTGCCGGGACGCGCGGCACGTCGAGGCAAGCTTTCTTGGTATGCCTTGAGTGGCCTTCCCAGCAAGCTCCTCTTGCCGGGGTCTTGGTTTGCCTTCCCGGCAAGCTCCTCTTGCCGGGGCCTTGGTTGGCCTTCCGGCAAGCTCCTCTTGCCGGGGCCTTGGTTGGCCTTCCCGGCAAGCTCCTCTTGCCGGGGCCTTGGTTTGAGTACTTTGTTCTTGAATGGTCTTCAAGGGAACCACGGAGGGTCTTGGCGGTCACCCGGCAAGCCTTGCCGCGGGATGCTGCGACTGCCCGTGCACAAGTTCGGGGTAATAGGGTACCCCTACTCTAGTACACCGATAGGAGCCCCCGGGCCTGGGCCAGACACGGTGCCGAGCGCTGTTGGGCCAGGCCCAAAATAGTGCACGGGCACGCGCGGCCTAGGTCATGCCGCATATCTCTCCGCTCCCGCCGCACACGCCTAGAACGGCACGCGTCAAACGCGGCGTCGTGGGAGAGATCGTGGGTGGCGTGCGCGGGGCTAAGCCCCTCGAGCATGCGTCAGGCCACGATGATGGGGACGGTTCACGCCCTCCTCCCTAAACGGAGGTAGGCGTGGGGGCGTGGTGCATTTACTGGATGGGGCCGGTGCGCGATTTTCGGGACGTCCACTCCCCGCGATCACGAGGCGGAGCGAGGCCGCCTCATCCGTCGCCTTGGTTCTGCATCCCCGCCACGCGGCTCCCATGCGCTTGGAGTCGCGGACGGTGGAAATGGGAAACTGGGCCGTCGCGAGCAGAGGCAGCGGGTCGGCCCTGACTCCCTGCTCTTCCCGTGCCTTGATTCGCTGAGCGGGGCGGCCGAGCCCCCACCTCGCTCCTTTATAAAGAGTGGGAGGGGAGCACAGAAACCCGCACTCTCTCATCTCCTCCTTTCTTCAGCTTCTGCTCCCCTTTCTCTCATTCGCCATGGAGAAAGGGAACCCAGGCCCTTCATCGGTGGCGGCGAGGGTCGCCGCCAGACAGCGCACCTCTCCTTCTCCCGCGCCCGTGGTGGCGGAGCCAGCCATAAGGGGAAGAGGAAGGGGGCGAGGTCGCGGACGAGGTCGAGGACGAGGTCGAGGCGCTCGGGGAAGAGGCGGGCGGGGCGACGTGCCAGCTTCGCCTCCGCCGGCGGCTCCTCCCTCCACGGCGGTCCATATAGGGGACGACCCTTGCGAGTTCTTCGTCAAGCTGCGCCGGGCTCCTCGTCGTCGCCTCCGGCTTCCAGCTCCGTTTGCGAGCGCGATGGAGTTGGACCCGCCCGAGACGCTGAGACTGCACATGAGGGGCTGTGGGATCAGCGGCACGCGAGTCCGCGTTGTATTCCCAGCCCCCGATGTGATGTATCTTGATCGAGGGTGGAAGACGTTCGCCCGTATCCACAGCCTGATGGAGGGGTTTACCCTCCATTTTAAGTTGATGGAGGGCGATCTCCTCTCCGTCAAGGTCTTCGGGTGCTTCGGCACTCGGACGAAGTGCTGCGTGGACAGCTCCTCCGATAGCGAAGGCTCCTCCTCGAGCGAGAGTGACGAGGAGGGGAGCGACAGCGATGATGAGGGTAGCGGGCGGCGGGGTGGCGGGTCCGACTAGGCGTCGGGCGCCGCTTCGCGCGGCACCGGCGACCCCATCATCCGTATCGCCGGCTCCTTGAACTCCCCGGGGTCGTCTCCTTGGGCGGCTGGCGTAGGGAGGCTGCGGAAGGGGAAGAGGGCTGGCGACAAGGCCGTCAGGTCGGAGTACGAGGGCGTGGTGCCCTCGACAGCGTGCTGACGTCCTGCCGCCCCGTCTTTGAGCCACGCTTCCAGCGCCGCCATCGCCGTCCAGCCTCCGGACGGCCCCCGGGATGTTCTCTTGGTGTCTTCTGGCACCCGTAGCTCGCCTAGGCGCTCCTTTTGCCCTTTTCGCCTCCTTGACCTGCCTCCTGAAGAGAGGTACAGGAAAAGGATTACGGGCATCTTATCTTTTTAATTTGTAAGCCTTCGGGCCTTAGCTGTATCTAAAACTTGTAATCCTCTCTTTCATGTTTTTCATCCTCTATGGACTGTACCTGAGTGGGATGTTTTTTTAATGAAAAAGGGGATGCTTGCCGGGTTATTTGTCTCGCGGGTTGAACCCACGCCAAGGAGCAAATCCTTGGTATCCCTCGGACAGACATTTCATCTCCCGGCAACAGGCCCTGCCGCCTTCCCACGTCGCTCGACCTTTCTCACGCCTTCGATGGAGGCGGGAACGAGGTGGGTGCGGTCTCCTCGTTTCATCCCTTTGCTACCGCGACTACGACCAAACTTGGCCCCGGGAACGAGCCCCAGGGCCTAGAGTTGAGGGAGCACAACAGTTTTCGGGAAGAAATGCGGTTTCGCATTCCCCAGTCCATAAGAGGATGCATGATGAGGGATGAAAGACTTATCTGATATTGTAGCCCTCGGGCCCGGCTGCAGCGGATAACTTCATGAATTCGACGCTGGAGACGGGACCAAGCTTGGCATGGGCCATGGTTGTTGTTGCACTCCAAGGAGCTACAAACCCCCGAGCCTTTCTTGCTCCCGGCAAGGCTGTTGCCGGGGGGTCTTATGTTTCTCGCGGAGACTTTTGACGTTCTCGACGCCGGCTTCCGGCAAGCTCGTCGCCAGGAAGGCTTTTATCTTCAGCAGAGAACTTTGACGTTCTCGATGCCGGCTTCCGGCAAGCTTGTTGCCGAGAAGGCTTTTATCTTCAGCAGAGAACTTTGATGTTCTCGATGCCGGCTTCCGGCAAGCTTGGTGCCGAGAAGGCTTTTATCTTCAGCAGAGAACTTTGATGTTCTCGATGCCAGCTTCCGGCAAGCTTGCTGCCGAGAAGGCTTTTATCTTCAGCAGAGAACTTTGACGTTCTCGATGCCGGCTTCCGGCAAGCTTGCTGCCGAGAAGGCTTTTATCTTCAGCAGAGAACTTTGACGTTCTCGATGCCGGCTTCCGGCAAGCTTGCTGCCGAGAAGGCTTTTATCTTCAGCAGAGAACTTTGACGTTCTCGATGCCGGCTTCCGGCAAGCTTGCTGCCGAGAAGGCTTTTATCTTCAGCAGAGAACTTTGATGTTCTTGATGCCGGCTTCCGACAAGCTTGCTGCCGAGAAGGCTTTTATCTTCAGCAGAGAACTTTGACGTTCTCGATGCCGGCTTCCGGCAAGCTTGCTGCCGAGAAGGCTTTTATCTTCAGCAGAGAACTTTGACGTTCTCGATGCCGGCTTCCGGCAAGCTTGCTGCCGAGAAGGCTTTTATCTTCAGCAGAGAACTTTGACGTTCTCGATGCCGGCTTCCGGCAAGCTTGCTGCCGAGAAGGCTTTTATCTTCAGCAGAGAACTTTGACATTCTCGATGCCGGCTTCCGGCAAGCTTGCTGCCGAGAAGGCTTTTATCTTCAGCAGAGAACTTTGACGTTCTTGATGCCAAGAAGAGTGGTCCTAAGGGCGTTGCCAGCCCACGGGCCATAACTGCGTTTAAACATGACAAGTGATTAGCATCTGAAGTTCACTTAACTCACTTGTAAATTTTGACTTCTGCTACATATTCCCTATGGCTGCTGGAATGCTTTCCGGTGCGTACGATCCAGCCAGCAACGCTTGAGGGAATGGTCCCTTAGCGGCTATTCGGGAACGTCGCTTCCCGGAAAGGTTTACCTTCTTGGTTCTAGTGCAACCGCACAAGTTGCCGAGCGGACTCGAGGCAACATGGAGTGCAACTAGCCCCGAGGGGGTTCCTTGGCATACAGGTCTATGCAGAGATCTCAAATAAATAGTGCATGGTATCTTCCTGTTCAACCTCTCTTTGTACGTCCACCCTACGCTTTTAGGGAAACTCGCCGGTGCGGGCACCCTTGCCGCGAGCGCCGAGTGCGGAACTTCAGCAGCCTGCTGGCGGGGTCGCTACCGACAAGCAACCTTGTCGCAACTAGTTGCAGCTCACTTAAGTTGTTGAGCGGACTCGAAACAAAGTAAGGGCGCAACTAGCTACGAGTTGGTTCCTCCGCGCACAGGTTTTCCATACAAAGAACAAGATCTCCGAGGCGGATAACCTTATATAGAAAGGAAATATCTAAAGTTTCGCATGACTTAGCTTTTCTGTTGCCGCACTGGCGTCGTTCTTTTGGTCGCCTGCTTCTTAGGAGCCATGACGATGAAGAACAACGGATTGAGGCGAGGACGGAACGGCTGCCGCCGAACTCCCCTACCTGGCGCGCCAAAGATGTCGGGGAGGTGCTTGCTGATCCGCCAACACCTATGGGGACCGAGCCCCTTTCGGTTCGGTGGGGGGCGGAGGCCGCGCAAAGAGCGGATCGAGGCGGCACGCGCGGGCGGTTTTTACCCAGCTTCGGGCCGCACAGATGCGTAAAACCCTACTGCTGCTTGTTTGTGTGTATTGAATTCTTGCTCAGGAGCGATAGACGCTGCCAGACCAAGCGTGAGAGTGTTCTTGATGTTTTGAACGAGCCGAACCTTCGATGATCCGAACCCCTTCGATCATCCAAACCCTCCTCTACGTTGCGCTCGGGCCTCCTTTTATACTTTCAAGGGGTTACCCACAGGTGGCAACGTAGACTAGAAGGGTAAAATGGAAAAGGATGCGGTAGGTGTAGCTACCGCTACTGTGGACACAGTGCACCCTACCTAACTCTGACGGCAGGGGACAAGGGCATTGAATGCCCGTCTGTGTTGCCTAAACAGTACCGAAACAGACCGCTAGGGACGCCACCGTTCGCCACGATGGTTATCTTGTCAGCGCCTGCTTGCCACCACGCACCCCTAGTTGCACGGCCTCCTGTTACGTGCGCTTGGGAGAGTCCCAGAGCGACACGTTAGCAGGTGTGCTGGAGCGCGGGCACGAAGTGGGGGTTTCCCGCGGCAAGCTCCTTGCCGTGGTCGTCTTCTTGTCGTGTTCGGGAGCTTGTCGCTCACCGGGCCTTGCCGGAACGCGCGGCGCGTCGAGGCAAGCTTTCTTGGTATGCCTTCAGTGGCCTTCCCAGCAAGCTCCTCTTGCCGGGGTCTTGGTTTGCCTTCCCGGCAAGCTCCTCTTGCCGGGGCCTTGGTTGGCCTTCCCGGCAAGCTCCTCTTGCCGGGGCCTTAGTTGGCCTTCCCGGCAAGCTCCTCTTGCCGGGGCCTTGGTTTGAGTACTTTGTTCTTGAATGGTCTTCAAGGGAACCACGGAGGGTCTTGGCGGTCACCCGGCAAGCCTTGCCGCGGGATGCTGCGACTGCCCGTGCACAAGTTCGGGGTAATAGGGTACCCCTACTCTAGTACACCGACAAACCCCATGACAAAAGTATTAAGGTTTTCATGACAAAAGAAAATTTATGCTCAGATCCATTGGATATCACCACAAGTATGGAGAATCAACGCCAGTAAAAATAAATTGGTATATGAGCAAAGACCTGTCAGGATTTGGGGAAAGGTGAAGCAAACCACCCTGAGCAAAGATCATCAAATCATCTAAGATTCTTGGGGGAACAATAAATAAAGGAAAAAAGGATACTCGAGTTGGAAACGGTGTCCTCAAGACATACTTGTTCCTTGAGCAACTAAATCTCAAGGATGATATTTCTTTAAGGGGGTAAGAGTTGTAACAGCCTGGATTTTGGCGCTTTTCTTTTTCGTTTGATTTAATTGGTTTTTGCTCTATTTTTCTTTTTGGTGTGGTACTGTGGCCTTGTCACCTGGGAAATCAGCTTCATTTCCTCTCCCAAGTGGCTCATCATCCTAAAAACCTTGCCAAGATCATGTCACACCACTGCTTCACCAAACCCTAATTTCTTTTCTAGGGAAAATTCCTTTTCCTATTAAAGGAATAACCCTATCTGCCCTAGGTTGTGAAGCAACCTATATTTCTATCCATCCAAAAATCATAATTCTTATAAATTGTTTGGGTCATATCTTCATCAAATATGGCAAAATACTTCATTGGCCATATTTTCCATCATGCTCAATAAATTCATTTCCTATTCTGTCCTAAATGGCACATTGTGAAGCAAGTGCTATTTATCTTTGCCCATTTGCGCCCAAACCTTTTGGGCATGATATATCATCCATATAACAGACTTGTGCCAAAATTCAACTTTATTTGCCTAGCCAAACTTCCTTAGTGATTTTTCAAAGTTCCTGTCTGAGGGAAGCATTTGTGAAGGAAGTGCTAGCTAGGGTAATCCAAATAAGTTGCAATTTTGCACACTTCTTCTTGTGCTCATATCATTGCTCTCCTCCAAAATTCAGCCCACCCAATCATATATGTGAGCACAACATCAAATCTTTGATTCTGTCAATATTTTCAGGTTGTGAAGCAAGTATATTTTATATTGCTTCATTTTGCCTGAAAATTTACCAGAGCATTCTCCTACCCAAATAACTTCTCTCCACCAAATTTGGCATCAATTATTAAACCCAATATTTCATTAGAATTTTTGCAAGATTCTGGACAGAGGGAATAGCTGTGAAGGAAGTACCATTTTTGGTAAAACCAATTGGTATGAAATTTTTACAGCACCTTTATATGGCCAAATCACTAAGCCCTGCCAAGTTTTACCTCAAGTGGTTTCTCCATGTGAGTGCATCATCCAAATCTTGATTCTGGACCCATAATGTGACTTACAAAGCAACTATATTAGTTTGTGCTCATTAGGCCTCAAAACCTTCTGGATCAAAGTCCTTCCTTACATAATCACCCCAGACAAACTCTTTGGCACCAGTGAAATCCCTGTTGATCACCAGTGCTCACCCAAGTTTACTGTAGTAAACTTAAGATGGTGATTACCATCTGACCATATCACTTTTCACTGATCTACCACCCTAGTTGAGACCACTGGATAGACTACACACTAGACAACTCGTTCCAGCCCCTCTCCCCTGCTACGTGCCAGTGCACGTGGTGACCACGACATTGGCGTGCCTGTGCACACACTCTGTGTGCAGTGGCTGCGTCTAGTGGCTGTTTGCGTTGGAACTCCTCCTCCTCTCGTTGTCTTCACGTGCGTGAGCATATCTGGCAGATAGCATGCGTTGTCGTCGTTCCGCTAGACCCCTCTCCTCCTCCGGCAGCTTCCTCACCGATGCTCGCCGACGCTCGCCCATGGGAGCACAGTGCCCCGACATGTTTTAATGGTGCTCGGCTTTTTCCTCTGCTCCCTGGCATCATCTACCCCTCCGTGAGCTTTGAATGAATAGCTCATCGTGTTCCTGTGCCCTCCCGTGCTCGCTGGCCGTCGCGAGAGCCTCGGCCGGACGTGCCCGGCGGCACCCAAGCCCATCCCTCTCGCCCGCCTATATATAGGCCTCCCCCCGAGTCGTTCGAGCACACCAGCAACCTCTCCTCACTTCGCTACCCCTCCCCAGCCTGTCAAGCGAGCTCGAGAGGCTCTCCTCACCTCTGTTGACCGCCATGGCCGCCACGGCCATCCACCTAAATTAGCTCGAGTCCGAGCCTCCCCTTCCCTCCTGACCTCACCATAGCATCACCTAGACCCCGGCGATCCTCCCCGTGTCCTCGCCCCACCGTCGGAGCCACCTTGGCCGTGTACCCCAAGATCAACCGCCGCCGCCAAGCTCACTGTTCCCCGCGCGGTGCCGCCCCTCCTCTCCTCCCCAGTGCTCTTCTCCCCTCTGGATGGATGCGGTGGACCTCGCCGTGCTCGCCGGTTGCCTCCCCTTGGCCGGAACCGACGAGCCCATCACCGGCCAAGCCCAGCCGCGCCTCTGCCTCACCCCTCTCTGCTTTTGTCGGGAGCAAGCGAGAAGAAGCAACGGGAGGAGAGAGAAAGGAGTGGGACCCCTCGTCAGCCGCTCAGCGCCGGTCCCGCCACCACCACGTCACTTAAGTGGAGGCGGAAACAACAGAGTCCGTTTTCCCCGACCGAAAGCGTATTCACTTCTTCTTCGGGTGTAAATGTGTTTTCCTCTCCGGAAAGCGTATTTCCTCAAAACCCGCTTCTGCCTTATACATTCAGGGACTTGTTTGTGATGATATTTTTGCAGAAAGGTCCATGATCTTCATCAGCACATATCTTTTTATTCACAACTCCAAATGAGGTGAATCCAAAGCTCACTTCTTTGTTTTGTTGAGCTCATTCCGATGGAATCATTTTCACCATGTTTTGTCATTCTGAAAATGACCATTTTGCCATTGCCCTTATTCAGCCCCTTCGAGAGAGAATGTTTTTCTGGTTATTCTTTCCGTGAGCTTCTCGCACCTCTTCTCGGCGATTTCTTCCACCCCAGGCAAGCCACACCCTCCATTTGCATGATTGCAATGCAGGGAGATGGTTTATTCATTTACACTTGTTTAAAATATTGCTTTATCTATGTGTGATCTGTTCATGGCATTTCCCGGAGTATTGATTTGATCTTGATATTGCCATGATATTGCTTGGAGTTTTAGGCTTATATTTTTGATGATTATGTGGATGACACGTGCCTTTGGATTCTTAGTGGCTATTAGAATTATTTTCATGATGGTATCTGGTATTATTCTGGAGTATTACTTTGGATGACATGTGCCTTTGGATTCCTAGTGGCTATTAGGATCATTTCCATGATGGTATCTGGTATTAGTTTGGAGTATTACTTTGGATGACATGTGCCTTTGGATTCTTAGTCGCTATTAGGATTATTTTCATGATGTTATCTGTTAATTATATTTTGGAGTATTACTTTGGATATCATGTTGCCTTTGGATTATTAGTGGTTAGTATGATTATTTTCATGATGCTAGTTGATGTTCTGTTGCCTGGAGTATTATTTTTGGAAATGATGTTTACATGTGGATCTTAGTCGAATAGCTTTATTCTTGTTATTGGAGTAGTAGGATTATTGTTTTCAGATTCATCATGACAATAGTGATGTGCTACCCTTGGAGTATTTTGAGGTGATGATATTAGGCTTGGATTATTTGTTTGATTTTGCTACGACTTGGATTATAGTTTGATAGTTATCGGAGTATCAGTTATCACAGTTATACTTTTGGGGATAAATTCCGACATTAAGTTGGTCAGGTGCCACTGAACTAGGCTTTCTCCAGTGCAACCACATTTTCCTTTATTGGAAGGCCCTAATGCGGTCTATTGCCGTGCCTCTCGCTGGTGCCTCCAACTAGGGAAGGTTATGGGCATGCGGTACCCTGGCCCGGTAAGTAGACATAACCTTGTGCGCCCGTTGTTGTTGTTGTACCCGGGTTGTCCCTGTGTGGGACCGTTTATTGTTTTGGCCATGACGGTGGCCGTTGTGTCTTTGGTAGACACGGGGCCACCCAGGACTAGCCCAGTGGGGAGTGAGTCGGAGTGGCCGGGAGAGTGTCATGGCAGTAGATCGGTTTTGTTGGAACGTCGTTGGTCCACCCGAATGGGAGTGCGAGGCCATGGGTTCCGTGGTGTGGGTACACCGCGCTACCTCTGCAGAGTGTATTTAAATCTATTGATAGCCGCGTCCTCGATCATGGGCATGGGTTCGTACTAGGTCACACCGTTCGATCAACACCCACATGATGGAATGACTTATAGGTGATTTATATGTTGATATGTTGAGCAGTACAAATTGGCAGGATGTTGATGATTATGTTGGATACCAAGTGTTGGTCATGGTAGTGATCGCCAGATGATCAAGGTTGAGACCAAGTGTTGGTCATGGTAGTGATCACCGGAATGATCACCGTTTGGTTTGGATCACGAGGTGATTGAGATGGTATATTGCTTGGCCGGTTAGCCAAGAGTGATATGGTTATGGGGATCTGAGATGGTGATTTGTTAGTATTGTATGAGTTTCATACCATGGTTAGTAGTGGTTTCATCATAATAGTTGTTAATTTAATTAACCTGTTAAATGCTATGTTATTGTCTTGCCTTGATGTTTATGGTTGTTGTGCGCTTGCAAGTACATTCAATGTACTGACCTGGCGTGTCATGCCAGATTGCAGGTGATGCCATGATTGCTTGATGGATTGTCGATGGTTGCTGTGCGTGCGATCTAGATCGTGTCCTAGCCAGAGTCCTTGCGGGGTGGAGTTCACTACGTTCGTCGTTGTTCCGCTGCTACGAGTTGTTCTACTGCTAGCATAGAGCAAGTGTAGTATTGCACGCGTAGTGTCGCCATGCTGATGTGCTTCTTTGTAACATCAGACCCTTGTACTATTATCCTTGTAATAAGAGCTGAATTGTTCTATGTCAAGGAGGGTCGTTTTCCAGAGACTTCTCCTCGATCTCTGGGCTGGAATACGGGGCGTTCCGTTTTCTCTTAGCCGGGGTGCCACACCTTTTCTTCAAATAATCGGCGTAAAAGAGCACTCCGCAACCTCGCCAAAGTCAACCAAGTAGCTGCAGTAAACCCTTGGAACAATACGGTGGTAACTTTCACTATAAACGACGAACCAAGGGCCCGATCAGTCCGCGCACCGACCGCTTTGGTCTTAAATCCAATCGTCATCGGCTTTCGGCTCACTAAAGTACTCATGGACGGCGGCAGTGGCCTGAACCTCATCTACAAGGACACACTCGATAAAATGCAAATAGACAAGAGTCGCATCGAGCAGAGCAGCACAACCTTTTGAGGCATTTTCCCCAGTCGAGAAGCGTGATGCTCGGGGAAAATTAAACTTGATGTGGTATTCGGCACGGCGGAGAACAACAGGTCCAAAGAATTAATCTTCCATGTGGCACCTTTCAACAGTGGATATCACGCCCAGCTGGGGAGAGACACATTCACATGCTTTCAAGCCATACCCCAGTACGGGTACATGAAGCTCAAAATGCCCGGGCAATAGAGTTATCACAATCACTAGTGATTCACACGTAGCACTCCATGCCGAAAAAAAAACCGCATCCCTGGCCCTCGAGGCATTATCCGAGGCTCTCGCGGCCGAGGAGCTCACCGCTCCATGTTCCAAAGTGGATAGAGACAATGTAATCCTCGATGAAAGGCCTACGTCCACTTCTTTCAAGCCATCAGATGAAATAGTCAAATTCCAAGTTCACGTGATGGATCCTAATAAAACTGCAGCCATTGGACCATGGCTAGATCTGACGGTCGACACCGTGATATGTCTCCATTGTATCTACTTTTCCAAACACTTTTGACATTGTTTTGGACTCTAACTTGCATGATTTGAATGGAACTAACTGGGACTGACGCTGTTTTCAGCAGAATTGTTGTGGTGTTATTTTTGTAAATAAATAAAACTTCTCGGAATGACCGGAAAATCAACAGAGAATATTTTTGGAATTAATAAAAAATACTGGCGAAAGAATCAACACCAGGGGGTCCACATCCTGTCCACGAGGGTGCAGGGCGCCCCCCCTGGGTTGCGCCCCCTACCTCGTGGGCCCCCTGAGGCTCCATCGACATCAACTCCAACTCTATATATTCACGTTCGGAGAGAAAAAAATCAGAGAGAAGGATTCATCACGTTTTATGATACAGAGCCACTGCCAAGCCCTAATCTCTCTCGGGAGGGGTGATCTGGAGTCCGTTCGGGGCTCCAGAGAGGGGCATCCGTTGTCGTCGTCATCATCAACCTTCCTCCGTCACCAATTTCATGATGCTAACCACCATGCGTGAGTAATTCCATCGTAGGCTTGCTGGACGCTGATGGGCTGTTTGAGATTTATCATGTAATCGAGTTAGTTTTGTTAGGGTTTGATCCCTAGTATCAATTATGTTCTAAGATTGAAGTTCCTATGACTTTGCTATGCTTAATGCTTGTCACTAGGGCCCGAGTGCCATGATTTTAGATATGAACCTATTATGTTTTCAAGAATATATGTGAGTTCTTGATCCTATTTTGCAAGTCAATAGTCACCTACTATGTGTCATGATCCGGTAACCCCAAAGTGACAATAATCAGGACCACTCCCGGTGATGACTATAGTTTGAGGAGTTCATGTATTCACTAAGTGTTAATGCTTGGGTCCGGTACTCTATTAAAAGAAGGCCTTAATATCCCTTAGTTTCCAGTAGGACCCCGTTGCCACGGGAGGGTAGGACAAAAGATGTCATGCAAGTTCTTTTCCATAAGCACGTATGACTATATTCGGAATACATGCCTACATTACATTGATGAACTGGAGCTAGTTCTGTGTCACCCTATGTTATAACTGTTGCATGAGGAATCACATCCGACATAATTATCCATCAATGATCCATTGCCTATGGGCTTTTCATATATTGATCTTTTCTTAGTTACTTTTCCGTTGCCACTGTTACAATCTCTACAAAACTACTACTGTTACTTTTGCCAACGTTACCGCTACTTCCATATTACTTTGCTACTAAATACTTTGCTGTAGATATTAAGTCTTCCAGGTGTGGTTGAATTGACAACTCAACTATTAATACTTGAGAATATTCTTTGGCTCCCCTTGTGTCGAATCAATAAATTTGGGTTCAATACTCTACCCTCGAAAACTATCGCGATCCCCTATACTTGTGGGTTATCAAGACTATTTTCTGGCGCCATTGCCGGGGAGCATAGCTCTATTCTTTGAGTCACTTGGGATTTATATCTATTGATAATTATGAGGAACTTGAAAGATGAAAAATATCAAGATTTATCCCTCAACTACAAGGGGAGGTAAGGAACTGCCATCTAGCTCTGCACTTGATTCTCCTTCTGTTTTGAGTAAACTTGCGACACCTACTCCTACTATTCATTTTGATATGTCGCATGTTATTGATGATGCCACTTCTGCTATGCAAGATGCTTATGGTGAAACTACTTCTATGCTTGATAATACTATGACATTAGGTGAATTTCTTGATGAAAAACTTGCTAGGGTTAGAGAGAATGAAATTATTGAAACTGATAATATTGATGAAAGTGATGATTAAGATTCTCCCCCTAAATATGAATTGCTTGATTTGCCTGAGGGTTATGTTATGGATGAAGAAACTGCTAGAGATCTTTTAGCTTGCAAAGATAGATATGATCTTAAGAAACTGTTAGCTAAGCTGAAAGAAAAATCTTTGAATGCTAGAATGAAATAAAACCCTGCTTTTGCTACTTCACCTATCTGTATTTCTTATAAGGATTATGATTTCTCTGTTGATCCTGAGATAATTACTTTGGTTGAGTCTGGTCCGTTTTATGGCTATGAATCTGAAACTGTTGTGGCACATCTTACTAAATTAAATGATATAGCCAACCTATTTACTCATGATGAAAAATTTTGTTACTACTATATCCTTAAGTTATTTCCATTCTCATTAAAGGGTGATGCTAAAACATGGTTTAATTATCTTACTCCTGGTTGTGTGCGTAGCCCCTAGGATATGATTTATTACTTCTCTGCTAAATATTTCCCCGCTTATAAGAAACAAGCTGCCTTAAGGAAAATATATAATTTTGTGCAAATTGAAGAAGAGAGTCTCCCACAAGCTTGGGGGAGGCTTCTCCGATTACTTAATGCTTTGCCTGATCATCCTCTAAAGAAAAATGAAATACTTGATATCTTTTATAATGGACTAACCGATGCTTCCAGAGACCACCTGGATAGTTGTGCTGGTTGTGTTTTTAGGGAAAGAACTGCTGAGCAAGCTGAATTGCTATTGAATAATATATTGAGTAATGATAATGATTGGAAACTTCCTAAACCAACTCCTAAGCCAACTCCGAAGAAAAGGGGTATTCTTTTTCTCAGTCCTGAAGATATGCAAGAAGCAAAGAAATCTATGAAAGAAAAAGGTATTAAAGCTAAAGATGTTAAGAATTTACCACCTATTGAAGAGATACATGGTCTTGATAACCCTACAGAGTTAGTAAAGGTAAATTCTCTCTATAGATTTGGTAAGGGTGAAATATCATCTACTAAGTTTGCTAGCCAATGCTTGGATGAGTTTGATAATTTTATTGTTAGACAAGAAGACTTCAATGCTTATGTTGGTAGACAATTGAAACGAAATGCTTATATGATTGAACATTTGAGTGATTATATGTCTAGAGTTAAAGGTGAGCTTAAACTTATTAGTAAACATGCTTCTATGGTTACCACTCAACTAGAACAAGTGCTTAAAGCTCAGAATGATTTGCTCAGTGAATTAAATAATAAGAAAAATGATAATGATGTTAGAGTTGTGACTAGAGGGGGTAAAATGACTCAAGAACCTTTGTATCCTGAGGGCCACCCTAAGAGAGTTGAGCAAGATTCTCAGAGAACTAACGTGGATGCACCTCGTCCTTCTAAAAAGAAGAAAAAGAAAAATGATAGGACTTTGCATGCTTCTAGTGAACCTGTTGTTGACACACCTGAGAATCCCAATGATATTTCTATTTCTGATGCTGAAACACAATCTGGTAATGAACATGAACCTAGTGATAATGTTAATGATGATGTTCATGTTGATGCTCAACCTAGCAATAACAATGATGTAGAGATCGAACCTACTGTTGATCTTGATAACCCACAATCAAAGAATCAACATTATGATAAGAGAGGCTTCGTTGCTAGGAAGGACGGTAAGGAAAGAGAACCATGGGTTCAAAAACCCATGCCTTTTCCTCCTAAACCATCCAAGAAAAAGGATGATGAGGATTTTGAGTGCTTTGCTGAAATGATTAGACCTATCTTTTTGCGTATGCGTTTGACTGATATGCTTAAAATGAATCCTTATGCTATGTACATGAAAGATATTGTTACAAATAAAAGAAAGATATCGGAAGCTAAAATTTGCACCATGTTTGGCAATTATAGTTTTAAAGGTGGAATACCTAAGAAACTAGGAGATCCAGGAGTACCGACTATACCATGCTCCACTACTAGGGAAAACCCTAGTAGTAGCACTTGAAATATGCATAGCAGTAGCGCTGGGTCCAGTGCTACCACTAAGGCGCTACAACAAACTAGTAGTAGTAGCGCTGGAAAGGGAGTGCTACTGCTATACCTAGTTAGCGGTAGCGCTTTCCTTTGGACAGCGCTACTGCTACTTGTAAGTAGCAGTAGTGGTTGTTCTAAAAAGCGTTGCTACTAAATTTTCCTGTTTATATACAGTACTTCCATCATATGATTTCATGACCATGATTACTTATTATATAACAGTGGGTGAAATGAACGTGGAGTAGATTCAAGTGGAGGCAACATGTGGTGCATGTCGAAAGTACTACTCTAATCCAAACTTGATCTAGTTTGGATTAGTAGTACTTTCGATGTGCACCACATGTTGGCTTCACTTGAATCTAATCCAGGTTCATTTCACCTACTATTATATATAATAAGTAATCATGCTCATATAACAACTTAGCATCATGCATCATCGATCATAATAATAAATAACTCATCATTGGTATCATAATAACAAGCCATACTCATCATCATCGATCATACAACTTCTACTCGATACCACATCATCATCATAGGCATCTAACCAATCCTACTTAGTTGTTCTTAGAACACGATCATGAGTATTATTAACTAGGTAAAATAGCATAAAACAAGATAGGCCATGACTCTCCATTATGAAGAATGGAGATTATCATGTCTTCAATTCTTTCCTTTCGCACAATGTTGCTTCCAAGTACCTCCTTACGACTGTCCATACATTTTTTCCATTCTTTGATTTTCATGTCTCTAGTTCTTTTAGAAATCCAATATGGACAGGTGAGATTCGTATGATGACCTGGCCATATGTTCAAAATATCAAGGCGACCATTCTGATACATCAGATGAGGCACACAATCATTCGGGATTTTCTGTTAAAAAACATAGTAATAACTTTGTAGTTAGCAATGTAGTTAAGTTTTAAAAGAATTTATGCAAAAGATGCACGGATGTCGTAATACTAAAAAATCTTAACAATGAATCTCCATGGATGTTACCGTAGTTCAACACGTGCACTAGTGGCACGTATTGACCATAATGTGGAGGAGTTTTATAATAGATATTGTAATTCTCAAGACCAGTACAAAATGCGACCAGATGATTTTTCTCCTGATAAGTTAACTCAGAGCCATCGGTGTAGTAGGTTCTGTCTACCATGTTCTGCACATTGTTTGAACAATGAAAATAAGTTGTCAATGGAAATAAGCTATCAACTATTTTGAAATGAACAATATAAATTAGTTGATAACTATGTTTGAGAAACTCACATAGCGGTAGAATTGGAAGCGTATCAACAAGGACCCAAATGTCCATATTGTCTTGGTCGATGTCAGGATCACCAAGATCCATGGTGACAAGCATACCCTCATAAAAACCATACATCCTGCAAAGTGCTTCCCAATTTTTGCAACCAAAATGGGTTACGCTCTCCAAATTATACAGATTTACTTCAAAATCCACATCATGATGGGTCTTTAGGTGAACTTTCTTTGTTTCGATTTTTCATGGTCTTCAAAACCCATCCTCTCCAAGACATAGTGTCTTGCATGACATGGGATAAGCTACTCAAATTGTAATAGATGAAAATTACACATTGAAATAGTTGAAGTCATGCTATATATATTATGAAAAAACACTTGTCGTCATTGCGTACCGTTTCAACATCGAAGGTCTCCTCGAGCTTAATGCTAAAGCGCCGATCTTTGTCCAGGTGAGGCCTGTCGCACAGACCTCGGTCGTCGTTGCACCAGCTGCACTCCCCCGGGAGACTTTCATCGTCCGATGACGACATTTCCTACATTCATAATTCAAAGATTAAACCTGTACAATTCAATATATGTACTATAAAAATTAAATTAGATCATTATTATTCATCACGGGTTGACTATCGGTCTACCGAGTCTATATGGTGGAGACTCTCCCTCACTGATTCCTCTCTGTCATTTGCGACCGTCGGTGATGGTCGTTACTCCTCCTTCCCCTAGTGCATAACAAAGGTCTAGCACAAGGAGAAGAAGGAGAAACGACCCCCAGGACAACAGTCGGGATTCTTCGTCCTCTCTTATATATGGTGGATACACAACCTCATATGCTTTTCGACCGTCGGTGATGGTCGTTATTCCTCCTTCCCCTAGTGCATAACAAAGGTCTAACACAAGGAGAAGAAGGAAAAACGGCCCCCACGACAACAGCCAGGCTTCTTCGTCCTCTCCCATATATGGTGGATACACTCCCTCACTGATTTTTCGACCTTTGGTGATGGAGCCTCGACAGACTTAAAGTCAACCCGAAATGTAGTTCAATTATTTTTCGAGAAAATCTAGGCCACTTGATATTTCCCACATATTCTAGCACAAGTCATGCCAGAATTCACGGAAAAATCTGGCATGACCTTTGCTAAAAAAGGACATATCAAGGGCCTGAAATTTTTGGGAATGGAAATTAATCAACACTCTGGCAAAACATAGGCCACTATAGGAGGTGTAAACTGCAAGCATGGCCAGCCACTTGGGCAAGCACATATCCTATTTGAGCAACACAAGATATACATGTTTATATCTACATCATATGGGCAAGGACATATCTAAATCGCAAAATAAATTAGTATTCAAATTAGCATTCATTCAATAAGCAAAACTAAATCATCTTTTTCGTCCGTACATCGTTGAATATTATTACTAATAGATCTGGAATAGTATCATTCATATAACATAACTAATACAGCTAAAACCATAGTGAACGATGAGTATCGACACAGGCGATGGACACCCAAAGAGAAGGAACAATCACAAGATCATATATCTAGTGAGATCCCTGAAGAACCTCCCAGGTATTGGAGAACCTGCCCCCCAACGCAACCATGTAGGAACGGACGTGCTCGTCCTCCTAGCTGACATGGTGACGTACCACCTCCGCGGGGTCCTCAAGCCTCCGCACCGTCACTGGCCGACGCGACCGCCACCAAAGAAGGTTCGGGTCAACGACGGGCTGGCTCCTCACCAAGCTGTGCCCCCGGAAGGTAGCACCTCCCAGTACCAGCCCGGCGGAGCCCAATCTCGGACATGGCTCCTCACCAAGCCAAGGCCTCCTCCGCCGAGTCGACGACGAGGGTGCAGGATAGGCATCATCGACGTGGATGCGGGAATAATTGCTTTAACTGAAAAAATAACAACAAATGTGACACCTAATAAACACCTAAACTCTATTAACTACACCTAATTAAAAACCTACATTTTGAACATGATTGGATCATAACTAGGGTTCATACTAGATTATTCTAAGATTAAACACCTAAAATACCTAAATTAAATTAACAACATGGGGTGACTGCTCTCACCTCGATCGAGGTCGGAGGGGGTCGGTGACGGGGATGACGGCGGGGATGATGCAGGGGCTCCTTGATTTCTGCAAAAACAAAATATAAACAAAAAATATTATCGTCATCTTAGGACTTAGTGAAACTCCATAAGCTACATTAAATTATTCTATTCAAATTTACTTATAATTTCCTATTCTATCCAAATTTACTTACTCAAATTTTCCAAAAATTTCCTATTCTATTCAAAAGACCTACATTTACTTATTTTTTCAATTTCATATTTTATTCTATTAAAATTTACTTATTCAAAATTTCTAAAAATTTCCTATTCTATTCAAAAGACCTACATTTACTTATTCTTTTCAAATTACCTATTCAAATTTTCTGAAATCAAAATATACTAAAAACCTACATTTACTAAAAACAAAAACCTATTTACAGCAAGGGGGAGGAGGAGGTATGGGAGGAGGCCAGGAGGAGGGGAAGGAG
>NC_057797.1:309006072-309020899 GCF_018294505.1 Triticum aestivum | reverse complement strand
GGAGAGGGATGAGGAGGAGGGGGCTGCCGGTGGAGAGGGAGGAGGTGGGGCCGCTGGCGCTCGAGAGGGAGGAGGAGGAGGGAGGGATCGACCTTGGGGTGGAGGAGGAGGACGGCGACGGCGATGGAGGCGACAGAGAGGCGACGGAGGAGACAGAGAGTGTGAGGGGGAGAGTGAGAGGACACGCGGGCCGGTTAATTTGGATAAGGGCCCCTGGTGGTAGCGCTTGTCCATAAAAAGCGCTACTGCTAAAATCTGTAGCAGTAGCGCTTTCTGAAGAAAAGTGCTACTGCTAAAATCAATAACAGTAGCGCTCTCAGTATAAAAGCGCTACTGCTAACGCTAAGCATGTAATTTTTTTCAAAAATACATTGGTCATCAATGATCTTTTTGTGTAGAATCTAAATTGTCAATAGGAATCTTCTACGGTTTAAGAACCAGCGAAGATTCCTATTGCAGCCACATATCTTACACATAGAGTTCAATGAAGAATAATTGGTTGTGATGGTTTGAGAAGCACCATATTTAAGGTGGTAAAAATTCTGTTCGTGGAGCGAGGTGGGACTAAACTTTGGGCTTATTTGCAGCGAACTAGATATATCAGTAGCGCTGGTAAGGAAAAAAGCGTTGTTGCTAAGATCAATAGTAGTAGCGCTTTTTTCCCATGAGCTACTAGTATCCCTAACATACCTGGAACGGTCTGGCAGTTTTAGTAGTAGCGTGTTTTCCATGTCCAGCGCTACTACCATGCCCATAGTAGTAGTGCTTGTAGTGCAATGGCGCTACTACTAAGTAGCAGCAGCGTCTACTCTTTTCCAGCGCTACTACTATGCTACTGTGTATAATTATTTTCCTTGTAGTGCTCCATTAAAAGAAACTATGTTAAAATTGCTTTATGTGATCTTGGAGCCGGTGTTAGTGTTATGCCTCTCTCTTTATATCGTTGACTTGATTTGAATAAGTTGACACCTACTGAAATATCTTTGCAAATGGCCAATAAATCAACTGCTATACCTAACGGTATTTGTGAGGATGTGCCTGTTGTGGTTGCTAACGTTACTATTTTAAAAGACTTTGTTATTCTTGATATTCCTGAGGACGATAGTATGTCTACTATTCTTGGTAGACCCTTTTTGAATACTGTAGGGGCTGTTATTGATTGCAACAAAGGCAATGTCACTTTTGATGTTAATTGTAATGAGCATACAATACATTTTTCGAGGAAACAACCTCAAGTCCACAATACAAATTCTATTGGAAAAACTTCAACAATTACTATTGGAGGTTTTGAATTTCCTCTTCCTACTGTCAAAAAGAAATATGATATTCTTATTGTTGGGGATGTGCATATCCCTATTGAGGTAACTTAGTGTTATTCGAAAATTCTCCAGTTCCATGAGATTCGAAAAGAGTTTGTTAACAAGACTTGATTGACCTTGTTAGTGGATTCCTTTTGATGAGCATGAGATGGATGAAGTTAGAACGCAAAACTCTCTATACCCTCCTTTTACTTCCTGTTATTTAGATTAAATAAAGCAAAAAATAGTATTTTCTGTCTGTTTTTGAATTATCCTTGCAATAAAAAAATACCCCGAAAATAAAAGTTCTGCAAATGTCCTGAAAATGAAATATGATTTTTCTACAATATTTAAGAATTATTGGCACTAAGAACACACCAGGGGGCCACACCACCTGGCCACGAGGGTCAAGGGCGCACCCACCCCCCGGGGCGTGCCCCCCTGCCTTGTGGACCCCACGTGGGCCCCCTCCACTTATTCTAGCACCCACACACTTTGTCTTCCTCCAGAAAAATCCTCCCTATTATTGAGCTTGCATGCCAAATTTATGTGGTCAAAAGTAGTTTTAATACATGATATGGCCTCTAGGCACTTGTAGGAGTAGTTGCTATCTATCTTGTTGAGTTTGGTTCACTTTTATTTTGAGTCACTAAAAATTTCAGAATTTTTTCAGAGGAAGATATTGTTTAGGAAAATGTACCAAGGTAGTTCCTCAAGAAAGAAAGGACCAAGGCTCACGATACGTGAGCTGGACGACGAACCACCAAGGGAAGCTCAAGTGCGGCCTTGGGAATGGCCGTCAGAGGAGTTTATGGTCTAGGCAGGCATCAAGGATGAATATGACGCGTATGTGTGTAACGCTGGTCTTGAGGGCTTCGTGTCAGATAAGTGCCGGCAATACCGCTATCTAACTGATTCCTTTGTGAGAAGGTTTAAATTTACATCCTCACGAAATTCTCACACTGTTTTATTTGATCTTTATGATAAATCATATAACATGGACCTAGAAGATTTTAATATTGCTTGTAAACTCCCGCACTGGGGCAATGTTAGTGAACCTCGCAAATCTGACTATAAAGACTTTCTTGCTAGTATCACTATGGGGGAATCTAGAGAAATCACACAAGCTACCATAGGGAGCATTCATTTCCCTTCCATACATTATTTTGCTCTCTTCATTGATAGATGCATTAACGGTAAAGATGAGGCTTGTCACATGTGCGTTCCAGATCTCAGTGTCCTCAAGAGTGCGGTATTAGGTGATAAACAATAGAACTTGGGGGCCATTGTTGCATGAAGGTTGCATCACAATAGCGTAAGCGGAGATTTGTTTGGTCGAATTTATGCAACTCGTGTAGCTAATTATCTTAATATACGCATACATGGAAATGATATAGAGTTACCTCCTGCTTACCTAGATTATAATGCCATGGTTCGCCATCAGTTTATTGAGAGGAATGAACAATTCCTCCAGTACCGACTAATCTTTGACAGACGATGCACCATCCATCTTTCCCTCCCTGCTCCTACTTTCTTCGACTTTCAGGCAAAAAGGAGATATGTTATAACCAGGGAGGAAGCGAACGAATATGAGAGGAGGACGGAGGCAACTCGCCTCCAAGGTGCAGCTCATCAGGCAGTAGCTGCTACATCTCAGTATGACCCCAGTTACAACTTTGGATATCCACCAGGCCATCAGTGGCCATAGACCAACTTAGGCCAAAAGCCTAAGCTTGGGGTAGTACGTATTTCTCACCGGCATTACATTCATCTTCGCACACTCATTCTAGTTGTCGGTGCTCATACTTTTCCATTGTACTATCCATGCTAGTTTATTTTCTTTTCTAAGCCTTCTTCCCGTGTAAATAGTTTTATTTCCTTTCTTTTCTTTGGGGGCCGAGAGGAGAAGACCATAATGAAAATGTTGAGTGGCTCTCATATGCATTATTGTTGATTTAACAAAGAGCCCATATTACCATGTCTTCTCCCTTGTATTGAATGCTTGCAGATTCTAGCTTATTCCAATGCACGTGCACTATTATTATTTTCCACACCGTTCGGTCGTGCAAGTGAAAGGCAATAATGATGATATATGATGGACTGATTGAGATGAGAAAAGCTGGTATGAACTCGACCTATCTTGTTTTTGTAAATATGATTAGTTCATTGTTCCTGATTCAGCCTATTATGAATGAAACATGTTTGCAATGACAATTAAAGATTATAGTTGCTCATGCCATGCTTAATTAACTAGGAGTTTATAATGGTTTACCTCGCGTGCCAACATGCTATTAAAATGGTTGTGATGTTGTATGATGGGGTGATATCCTCCTTTGAACGATTCGAGTGGCTTGACTTGGCACATGTTCACGCATGTAGTTGAAACAAAATCAACATATCCTCCACGATATTTATGTTCATGGTGAATTATATCCTACTCATGCTTTCACTCAGTGTTGATTAATTTTAATGCATGTTCATGACTGTTGTCGCTCTCTAGTTGGTCACTTCCCGGTCTCTTTCTAGCCTTCACTTGTAGTAAGCGGGAATACTGCTTGTGCATCCACTTCCATAAACCCCAAATGTTATTCCATATGAGTCCACCATACCTTCTTATATGCGGTATCTACCTGCAGTTCCAAGTAAATTTGTATGTGCCAAACTCTAAACCTTCAAATGAGACTCTGTTTTGTATGCTCGAATATCTCATGTATCAACTAGGGTTGTCTATATCTTCCATGCTAGGTGGGTTATTCTCACGAGGAGTAGACTCCGCTCCTCATTCACGAGAAAATGGCTGGTAACCGGGATGCCCAGTCCCATGCTTAAATTAAAATAATTGCAAACAAAACCCCCCCAGGATTCTTGTTAGTTGGAGGCACCTGTTGTTTCGGACAAGCCATGGATTGATGTTTGTTGGTGGTGGGGGAGTATAAACTTTACCATTCTCTTTGGGAACCGCCTATAATGTGTGTAGCGTGGAATATATCGAGATCTCTTGGTTGTTATGTTGACAATGAAAGTATACCACTCAAAATATTATTTATCTCTGTTTCAAAACTCAAGTTCTGGCACCTCTACAAATCTCTGCTTCCCTCTGAGAAGGGCCTATCTTTTTACTTTTATGTTGAGTCATCATCCACTTATTAAAAAGCAAAAGTTGGAGAGCACCGCTGTCATGTGCATGCATTACTACAAATTTTCATTGAGTATAACTGTGACCGGATCTCTTTTACCATGAATTACAATGTTTAGTCAGTCCTTGATCTTCAGAGGTGCTCTACATTTATGTTTTGCGGTCTCACAAAGGGCTAGCGAGATACCATCTTGTTATATCATATTATGATTATTTTGAGAAAGTGTTGTCATCCGAGATTTATTATTATTGCTCGCTAGTTGATTATGCCATTGATATGAGTAAACATGAGACCTAAATGTTATTGCGAATATGGTTGGTTCATAACCTTTGTTGAAAACTTGAATGCTGGCTTTACATATTTACAACAACAAGATCAAATAGAGTTTGTAAAAGTTTTTATTTATCACTTTTAGTTTGTAAACTGAATTGCTTGAGGACAAGCAAAGGTTTAAGCTTGGGGGAGTTGATACGTCTCCATCGTATCTACTTTTCCAAACACTTCTGACCTTGTTTTGGACTCTAACTAGCATGGTTTGAATGGAACTAACCCGGACAGACGTTGTTTTCAGCAGAATTGCCATGGTGTTATTTTTGTGTGCAGAAATAAAAGTTCTTGGAATGACCTAAAAATCAACGGAGAATATTTTTGGAATTAATAAAAAATTCTGGCGAAAGAATCAACACCAGGGGGAACACACCCAGTCCACGAGGATGCAGGGCACGCCCCCTGCCTCGTGGGCCCCGTGAGGCTCCACCGACGTCAACTCCAACTCTATATATTCATGTTCGGGGATAAAAAATCAAAGAGAAGGATTCATCGCGTTTTATGATATGGAGCCGCGGCCAAGCCCTAATCTCTCTCGCGAGGGCTGATCTGGAGTCCGTTCGGGGCTCCGGAGAGGGGAATCCGTCGCCATCGTCATCGTCAACCTTCCTCCATCACCAATTTCATGATGCTCACCGCTGTGCGTGAGTAATTCCATCATAGACTTGCTAGACGGTGATGGGTTGGATAAGATTTATCATCTAATCGAGTTAGTTTTGTTAGGGTATGATCCCTAGTATCCATTCTGTTCTAAGATTGATGTTGCTATGACTTCGCTATGCTTAATGCTTGTCACTAGGGCCCGAGTGCCATGATTTCAGATCTGAACCTATTATGTTTTCATGAATATATGTGAGTTATTGATCCTATTTTGCAAGTTAATAGTCACCTACTATGTGTTATGATCCGGTAACCCCGAAGTGACAATAATCGGGACCACTCCCGGTGATGAATATAGTTTGAGGAGTTCAAGTATTCACTAAGTGTTAATGCTTTGGTCCGGTACTCTATTAAAAGGAGGCCTTAACATCCCTTAGTTTCCAATAGGACCCGGCTGCCACGGGAGGGTAGGACAAAATATGTCATGCAAGTTCTTTTCCATAAGCATGTATGACTATATTCGGAATACATGCCTACATTACAATGATGAACTGGAGCTAGTTCTGTGTCACCCTATGTTATAACTGTTGCATGAGGAATCGCATCCGACATAATTATCCATCACTGATCCATTGTCTACGAGCTTTTCACACATTGATCTTTGCTTAGTTACTTTTTCATTGCCACTGTTACAATCACTACAAAACTACTACTGTTACTTTTGCCACCGTTACCGCTACTTCCATATTACCTTGCTACTAAATACTTTGTTGCAGATATTAAGTCTTTCAGGTGCGGTTGAATTGATAACTCAACTATTAATACTTGAGAATATTCTTTGGCTTCCCTTGTGTCGAATCAATAAATTTGGGTTGAATACTCTACCCTCGAAAACTGTTGTGATCCCCTATACTTGTTGGTTATCACGCCGCTCTAAGAGCATTCCTACGCGAGAATTAGGACATCTTTGTCTGGCATCCCATGGATATGCCAGGAATCCTGTGCAGACTGGCCAAACACAGCCTCAACACAATAAAGGGGTTCAAGCCAGTTAAGCAAACACTGCGGCGATTTTCTGAACCCAAGCTACAAACTATGGGGGAGGAGCTAGCCAAACTACTTGAAGCCGGGTTTATTAGAGAGATCAAACATTAGGATTGGCTAGCTAACCTGGTCATGGTGCTAAAGAAGGACAAATCCTGGCGCCTTTGTGTTGATTTCAAAGACCTCAACAAGGCTTGCCCTAAAGACCCCTTCCCACTACCCCGCATTGACCAAATCATTGATGCAACTACAGGACACAATTCAATATGTTTCCTCGACGCATACTCCGGATACCATCAGATTAAGATGAAGGAATCCGATTAGGCCACAATGACATTTATACTCTTTACGGGCATTTTTGCTTCAACACTATGCCTTTTGGACTCAAAAATGCCGGCACCACTTACCAGCGCATGATTCAAACATGCCTGGAAAAGCAAATTGGCAAGACTGTGGAGGCATATGTAGATGATGTAGTCATCAAAACTAAACATGTCGAATCATTGGTGGACGACTTACGCCTTACATTTGACAACCTCCGAACATATGACATACAACTCAATCCGGAAAAATGTGTTTTCGGTGTTCCAACCGGAAAGCTACTCAGATTCATTATTCCCAATAGAGGAATCGAAGCAAATCCACCAAAATCCAAGCCCTGTCATAGTTGCCAACACCAACAGACCTAAATCAGGTCCAAAAACTAGTTGGGTGTGTGGCAGCCTTGAGCCACTTTATTTCCAGATTGGGAGAGAAGGCGCTGCCTCTATATCGCCTGCTCCGACATACCGACCACTTCGGGTGGACGGACACGGCAACAGCCAGGTTGGAAAAAATAAAACTCTGCTAGCAAACAACCCAATCCTTGCCGCACCTAACATCGACGAACCTATTCTTCTGTACATATCTGCACCTCACCTAGTGGTGAGCGTTGTGCGCGTCGTTAAACGAGAGGAAGAGGGACACAAGTTCCCACTCCAGAAACCAGTATATTATGTATCGAAGGTTCTCACACCATGCAAATCCCGATACCCGCACTATCAAAAGATAGCGTATGCGGTTTTCATGGCATCTCGGAAGCTGTGGCACTACTTTCAAGAGTGCTCGATCATGGTGGCCTCCGAGGTACCGCTCAATGACATCATAAACAATCGAGATGCCACTGACCGCATTGCCAAATGGGCTATCAAGCTCTTACCATTTGAAATAACATACAAGCCATGCCGAGCTATTAAATCTCAGGTGTTGGCCGACTTTGTCGCTGAATGGACAGAAGCTGAACTCCCTAAAGAGTACGACACATATTCCAACTGGGTGATGTACTTCAATGGCTGTAAAATGTTGGCCGGACTAGGGGCTGGTGTCATCCAAACGTCCCCCATAGGTGACACAGTCCGTTACCTATTACAAATCATGTATACAGACTCCAATAGCTGCAGCCGAATATGAGGCACTACTGCATGGTCTTCGGATGGCTGTTTTCTATGGGCATACAACGCCTTGAGGTGTGCGGGGACTCAAACCTCGCAATATCCCAAATAAATGGATAATTTGATGCAAAAGATCCAAAGATGGTGGCCTACCACAACACCGTACTCAAAATATCAGCTCGGTTTGAGGGGCTCGAGTTTCATCATGTGGCCCGAGACAGTAATCAAGCAGCAGACATCCTTGCTCGAATGGGCGCTAAACGCGACCCCGTCCCACCTAACACCTTCGTGGAAAGGCTTTTCAAGCCATCTGCGGTATGGCAGGACGAGAGCGGAAATACCTGTCCGGCGTCGACCACACCCTCAGATGTCGAACACGATTCAGATATCATTGGGGGCTCGGGAACCGAACCAATGCCTTCTTCCCACGTAATCATGGCGGTGATCACCCCATGGACTAAACCCATCTTAGCCTACCTCAATAGGCAGGAGCTCCCTGATGACCAGAACGAGGCCCGTCGCATAGTTCGACGCTCCAAAGCCTACAAAGTCCATGAAGGAGAACTCTACAAGAAAAGTACTACCGGAGTCCTTCAAGATGTATCTCCAAAGAGGAGGGGCGGCAGCTCTTGGCCGAAATACATGCTGGTATTGGTAGCCATCATGCCGCAGCTCGGGCCCTTGTAAGTAAGGCCTTCCGTACATGTTTATTTTGGCCCACGGCCCGAGCAGACGCACATGACCTCGTACAACGCTATGTCGGATGCCAGTTTTTGCCAATCAAAGCCATATGCCACCCACTACAGTACGAACAATCCCCATTACTTGGCCTTTCATGGTCTGGGGGCTGGACATGGTCAGACCCCTTAAAGGGGAAGCCATAAGAAAAAATACTTGCTGGTTATGGTAGATAAATTCACTAAGTGGAAAGAGGCAAAACCAGTTAAAATGGCTGAAGCCGGATCGGTGATAGACTTTATACCCGGTATCATACACCGTTATGGTGTCCCACACAGTATTATTACTGACAACGGCTCTAACTTTACAGCTGACAAGGTGAAAACTTGGTGTGCTAATCTGGGCATTAAGCTCGATTACGCCTCCGTATATCACCCCCAAACAAACGGTCAAGTTGAATGGGCCAACGGCCTGATAATGAGCGGCATCAAACCCAAACTAATGTGATCCCTAAAGGAGTCGGACAAACACTAGGTCAAGGAGCTAGACTCCATACTCCAGGTGCTGCAGACCATGCCCAATCGCAGGACCGGATACACACCGTTCTTCATGGTGTACGGCACAGAGGCTCTCTTGCCATGTGATATTATTCATGACTCACCTCGAGTGCGCATGTATGAGGAGAGAGAGGCCAAGCTCGATCAGCAGGACGACTTAGACAGCCTGGAGAAGGAGTGCGATGTTGCAAAAGCCTGTTTCGCATTCTACCAACAACAAGGTCGAAGATACCAAAGGAGAGAAGTGCGGGCAAAGACTTATAACATCGGTGAACTCGTTCTACGCCTACTAGAGAAGAAAAAGGACAAGCTCAAGTCCAACTTGGAGGGTCCCTTCATTATAGATGAAGTTCTCACTAGAGGAGCCTATCGCCTTCGCAATGCATCGGATAATCGCTTAGAGCCGAACCCATGGAACACTGCTCGACTCCGAAGATTCTACGCGTGAGTCCGGACACATACCTTTGTTCGTTCCCTATTTCTCCTGTTTCATTTTTTTGCTTTTTTCATTTTTTTATGATTTCTTTCATGTGTTTCCGGTAAGCCACACACTTGAGGGGTATGCATCCTTAAATGTACACACCCCATCATAATTGGGGGCTTCTCTCAATAGAAGCTTTCATTATTTTGAGCATAAAGCTCACCATATATGTTGTTTTCTCACATACGTCCTGTCTTCGCCATTATATGCACCTCTATGACTTAAGTTTTTGCCAAGCTGGGTTGCCTGGCTCCTGTGCTTATGCTCTATGTTGTCACTTGTTCGGCTAGGGCATAAAGGGAGCACCTCTGCGATTGTTACAATCGGGTCATCCGGACATTTACCTCAAACGGGTGAAGCCGAAAGCTAGCGTTCTTAAGGGAATAATTGGTCAGCGGACAAACGATGAACTGCCTTCGTGGCAATATAAACTATCAAAATACAAAGACTCTGGTGATTATTTCGCACCACGGCTTAGGCATGTATACATAAGGCAGGCTGACCAAGGGAGAGGAACCCTTAATGGAACTATTCTCTCTGGAAGATGTTTCTTACATTAAAAAGTAATATAACATAGCTCCCTGAATACAGTTTGTCTATTCACGCACTATGGCCAGATTGCCTGGTTTCCGAACATACTTGGTGTTCCCCACAGGTATAGTGTTCCGGAACACTCCAACACTTGGGTTTCAGAGGTCGAAGCGGAAGGTCTGCCATGACAATCTTTTACAATTCATACGGAGACAAGTATGATGATAAAGTGTATTGTTACATGAAATCACACACCTACTCTTTATCTTTACAATCTATCAGGTTGTCTAGTTTACAGTCCTCCTGTGAGAATTTGGCAGCTATCTTTACTTGATCGTACACCAAGCTAACCGGGATTTCATGTTGGTCTGGTCCCCGAGGTGTGACCTGGGCCATATGATTCGGATCAAGTCCGGTATACCGCGTTTTCACCATGGCCCAGGCCTCTCGTACACCTTCTCGACATGATGATGCCTTCCACAACTCAAAATGAAGGTGAGCTCCCTTGAATAACTCTCCGAGCTCCCCCAACATTCTTGGAGGAGAATAAGATGGCCATAAAGCCGTATCCATGTTCCTCATTGCTTTCCGAGCTCACTCCTGCACTCTTGATAGCTCCTGCAATAAGTCGCCTTGAAATCCAGACTCTTCTCCTTTGGGCCTCCCAGTTAACAAACCTACAGGAACAAATCTCGTAAAAAAATTCCATCAGGGGATCTTATGAAAGTTAGGTTCAGGGACATACTAAATATGCCGCCTTTTAGCTTTCGGTTCTCCTTCAAGGCATCCGACAGTTTGGCTCTTACATCCTTTAGCTCCTCGGCTTGCTTGATGTTGGCATCTTGTAGTTTGTTCTTCTCATTAATGGTCCGTGTTAATACACGTTGATCAGCGGCTTCTTGCCCTTCGGCATGTTGCTTGTCCGCCTAAGCAGCCTTTAGCCTCTCCTCCAACTGATCGGCCGATCCTGCTGCCGTAAACAAAACAATGAATATTCAAAAATCATTGTCAGCACAAAATCGTATTTCTGGACACTATTGTGCTTACCATATGGAGCCTTCTTGGATTTCTTCAAATTTTCCAGTTCGGTGGTGGCAACAGTTAGCTTGGTCCGACATTCTTCAAGCTCCTTGGACAGCGTCTTATTTTTAGCCGCGAGTACCTGATAATATCAAACAACCCTTAAATCAGTTGGGACAACTGCTTCAAGTCTCGGGGGCTACTGGCACAGGATTATTGAATCTACACAAAAATTTCTTACCCGCACATCCTTGGAAAGCTGGTGAGTGGCTCTGGGAAGTCCATCCCGAGCAGCTCGGATAAATGTATCCGCGGAGCTAAGGGCGTTGAACGCCTCTTCGCTAAAACTTAGGTCGCGCATGGCCTCTTTTCGCCGCCGATGATTCATCGCGCTCTCCACTCCAGAATTGGTGACGGACACATTATCTGAATCCTCTTGGAGATGACAATCCGGCATTTTGCCCGTATCAACCCTTGTCATTATAGCAGGGTCCGGGGCCAAATTGCTTGATGCATGGCTGGCGAGGTCCGCGGATATAGTCCGGCGTATGCTCTTCCTACAAAATGGCCCAACGGAAAACATCACAATTCGGTATGTCCAACGAATGCGTGTTAAAACCTATACCTTTTTGGTGAAGGCAGGGACTCGGTAGTGTCACCGTTTGCCCTTCTTTTCAGAGACTCGCCCTACGCGTGCATCGCCTTCTTAGAGGACGCCTTTGATGCAGCTCGGCGAGATGAGCGCCGCCCCTTCCGAGCATGAGACATTGTGGTGGGTGAGGTGCAATTAAGAAACTCTTTTGGAGGAGACGTCTCCTGGGTAGTTACATGGGAGGAGGGGAGAAGGCTGGGATAGCCGGCTATATTAGCTACTTCCGTGCCATCGTAGTTTGTCTGATAAAATACTCCCTCCTTAGTTCTATGAATATATCCAAATCTTCTTCATATTCGGGATCCAGGTCTCGAACATGGTCCACAGACTGCGGAGCGAGGCTGTTGATCCCCTCGATGACCATTCTCCATTCCTCTTAAAAGTAGCCGGATTAAGTTCGAGTAGCATAACCCTGGAAAATGGTTGAGTAAGGCCAATAATCGAAAAACTCACCAACTCGATGGGGTTATACATAGAAAATCCTTCCCGACATTTCAAGTGAGTGAAGTCTTCCTTCTCCCCTTTCAAAAGGTCAGCTAAGATTGTGGCCAGGGCGGCAAAATTATCCGGACCCTTGCGTAGACAAAGGGATGCATCGTTCTCCCCATTGCAATGCCACATGGGAAAACTCCTAGATTGGAGCGGCTGAACACATCACGTTATTGAAATTTCCATTACCTCGATTATAGATAGTCCAGAGTTGAAAAGTACTCTAATCTTGCTTGCTAGCCTCTCGACCTCTACAATGTCTTCTTCCTCGAGGCTTAGGGGATGCCAGCTAATGCGTTTCTTTAAGGGAGCGCTGGAGAATTCGATAAGACCGCGCCATATTGGGTCTGGCAGAACGATGTCTTCAATATAAAACCATTCCGAGAGCCACTCTTCCGATGCCTTCTTCGGAGTGATGGACAGGTGTCCTGTCCCGGCTATGCACCATACCTCGACGCCACCCACCTCGAATATAGATCCCTTTGGGAGTGAGGGACGAGGTAGAAAAATTTCTGCCATAGCTCGAAATGAGCCTCACAGCCTAGGAATAGCTCACAAAGAGCAACGAAGCCCGCGATATGCAGGATGGAGCCTGGTGTTAGATTGTGCAGTTGGAGGCTGTATTACTCCAGGAGACCTTTAAGGAAGGGGTGGATAGGAAATCCTATGCCCCTCAAAAGGAAGGAAACAAGCGCACCCGCTCCTCTTTAAAAGGATTGGGGAAATTCTCTGCCAGGGCTTCGCCATTGTGGGAGGTTAATCCAGCCCGAACGGAGACTAGATCCGCGGGAGGAAGATATGCCTGCGTCTGAAGTTTATTCAGATGGGCGCGGGATATTGGGCAGCTTTCCCAGTCGCCTTTTTGGAGGCCATGGGGGCGTGAAGAAGAGCCAGGAGCACCGGCCATGTTTGGACAGTTTCCTATGGCGAATTCTAAGGATTTCTGCGTCGTGTGGAATGGCATCTGAGATCCAACCTCCTTAAATAGACGACTTCCCTACACGGTCGAGGGGTTATTTGTAAAAACACACCTAGGCCTTTCACATAAATCCGGCATGTGGAAGCTGAGGCGACGGCAGCAGAGAATCAATAGAATATGATATTTAATGTGGAGTCGGATTATTGTCAAACCGAAGTGTAACGGAGAACCCGCCTTGCAAAGCCGAAAACCATAAAGCCGGATACTGCGTCGTCATTGAAGGCGAGTTCTGGGCTACTGAGGGAGTCCTGGATAAGGGGGTCCTCGGGAATCCAAGCTATGTGACATGGCCGGACTGATGGGCTGTGAAGATACAAGATAGAAGGTTTTTCCTTGTGTCCAGATGGGACTCTCCGTTCTGTGGATAGCAAGCTTGGCGGCCAGACATGTAGTTTCCTTCCTCTTTAAACCGACTCTGTATAGCCCTAGCCCCCCTCCGGTGTCTATATAAACTGGAGGGTCTAGTCCGTAGAGGCAATCATAATCATACAGGCTAGACATCTACGGTTTATCCATTACGATCTCGAGGTAGATCAACTCTTGTAACCCCTATACTCATCAACGTCAATAAAGCAGGAAGTAGGGTATTACCTCCATTAAAGAGGGCCCGAACCTGGGTAAAACATCGTGCCCCTTGTATCATGTTACCTTTGATCCCCAGATGCACAATTCGGGACCCCCTACCCAAGATCAGCTGGTTTTGACACTGACAACCACCACAAGACTTCTAAGTGGGACCGGATGGCTACTACGAATGGTGATTACCTGTAACACCCCGGATGTAACTTTCCCAATTTGTACTCCAACTCTTGCCGTTTCCGGCGTTAAGTTATTTTATTTTCTCGAGTTCGGGTTTTTGTCTCCATGTGTTGTTGTCATTGTCATGCATCTCATATCATGTCATCATGTGCATTGCATTTGCATACGTGTTCGTCTCATGCATTCGAGTATTTTCCCCGTTGTCAGTTTTGCATTCCGGCGCTTCGTTCTCCTCCGGTGGTCATTTCTACCTTTCTTTCGTGTGTGGGGTTTAAACATTTCCTGATTGGACCGAGACTTGCCAAGCGGCCTTGGTTTACTACCGGTAGACCGCCTGTCAAGTTTCGTGCCATTTGGACTTCGTTTGATACTCCAACGGTTAACCGAGGGACCGAAAAGGCCTCGTGTGTGTTGCAGCCCAACACCCCTCCAATTTGGCCCAAAACCCATCAAAACCCCTTCCATCATCTAGAGCATTCAATCACGATCACGTGGCCGAAAACCGCACCTCATTTGGACTCTCCTAGCTCCCTCTATGCCTATATAAAGGCCTCTCCCCGAAAATCCGGACCCCCCTCGTCTAAAACCCTAAAAATCATCTCCGCGCCGGCCGGACACGTCCGCCCTGGCCGGACACATCGTCGCCGCCCACTCCGCGCCTGCCACGTCACCGCCGCCACCCGCACGCCGCCGCGGCCCGGAGGGCCCAGATCCGGCCCCCGCGGCCCAGATCCGGGCGCCGCGCGCCTCGCCGCCGGCTTGCTGCTTCCCCGCCGCCCGCGCCTCCTCGCCGCCGTCGCCTTCGTTCGCCGCACCGCCGCCTGCCTCCCTCGCCAGCGGGCGCC
>NC_057797.1:308964104-309005647 GCF_018294505.1 Triticum aestivum | reverse complement strand
GCTCCGCCACCGTGCCGGCCGAGCCCCGCCGCCCGGCCACGTCGGCCGCCTCCGCCGCCCTGCCCTACCTCGACTCCGGCCGGCCTCCTCCTCTCCGGCGAGTTCTCCGGCGTCTACAGTAACTCCGGCATGCCTCGATCCGCACACTGGATCTGGATCTGAGGAGACTCTCGGTTGACTTTTGTTCCTAACCCTAGTCCAAGTGCTCATGTTCATAGCCTCGTAACTTTGCATCCGTAGCTCCGTTTTTTGGCATATAGCATATAAAAATGTTCATCTCAAAGAGTACATCATTTCATTCCATTGCATCATTTTCATTTGAGTTCATCTTGATGCCCGAAATGCTGTTAGAAGAGGGCTACTTGAGATATTTGCCAGATCTGCTCCTCCATTTAGCTATTTGTCATTTTTGCCATGATTATTGTGTGCATGATATGCCCATGAGTTCTACATATGTTTTGGTAAGGGTTTTGTCATCTTTCCAGAGGTGCAACCCATGTATTTTTGTGATGTGTGTGGTGACTAGCACAAGCTTGCAAAGTGAGGCACTTGGTAATTCTGATTTCAGGGACTTAGCAATTCCACAAAGTCCTTGAGCTGTTTATCTCATATGGCTATATATTCATGTCGTTTCCTAGTGATCCGTGCCTCTTTTGAGGATGATCAGTAAGGATGTTTTGTTAATCTTGTAGTGCTCTATCCATCCATGTCTTTGTTTGCAATAATGGAGCACCCTAGCTTGAGTCAATCGAGCTCTACTTTTGCTACTTTACGAATCTGGGCAGATTGTCAACTTGTTTGCAATTTTGCCGTTGATGTTGCAGTTGATCCGTGCATGTTATGCTATTGTTCTTGCCATGTCTAGCTTGCATTTTGTGTATTCTTGATGGGTGTATGCTTAGCTTATCATGACTTGCTCCGTATTGAGTGCATCGAGCTTGTAAACATGCCTACTTGAGTTATGTTTTAGCATGCTCCAGTTTTCACTAAGTCTGAAAACTGATTATGTTTTTGCCATGTTCACATGCTTGCAATTGTATTTTCTGATCCCTTTTGGCTCAAGGTCACTAAGGGGCTTTTGTTAAGCTCTTTGAGTAGCTCCATGCCATGCTTTACTTTGTCAAGTTCAGGTCCTATAGCATGTTGTTTTGTTGCTCCGAAGTGTGCTATCTGATCTGAAATTCCAGACAAGTGTTAATTTCACTAAGTCTGAAATCTGTTTGTCATATGCATTTTTGCCATGCTTGTTTGAACCTGTTAATGGATGAATTGGCTGTAGCTCAGTGCTAGACTTTTGTTAAGCATCATGAATGCATCCCTACCATGTATTTTTATGCCATGTTTGGGTGTTGTAGCATGTTCATCTCGTTGCATTTAGATGGCTACTTGCTGTAAATCGCAGACCGGTGTCATATTTGAATCGCTTGCCATTTCCAAACCGTAACTCCGATTCCGGCGTTCTTTATATCGTTTCCAAGAGGTTTCATCTCATATTTCCAGTGGCACACTTGGATTCCCATGTTGAAGCCAGGTTCATGCATCCCTTGTCAAATCTTGCATATGCATCCCGCATCGCATCCCGCATAGCATACCATCCTTGCATCATATTGTTTGATCCTTGCACGTGGTTGATTTGTGTCCTTGTTGTTTGTTTGTCTTGTTTGAGTAGAGCCGGGAGACGAGTTCGCTAACGAGGAGCCCGTTGAGCTTGCTTTCGAGGATCCAGTCAACTCTGACAACTGTGCAGGCAAGATGATTATACCCTCGAAATCACTACTATCTTTGTTATGCTAGATTGCTCGCTCTTTTGCTATGCCAATGCTACGATGCCTACCACTTGCTTTCAAGCCTCCCAAATTTCCATGTCAAACCTCTAACCCACCTTGTCCTAGCAAACCATTGATTGGCTATGTTACCGCGTTGCTCAGCCCCTCTTATAGCATTGCTAGTTGCAGGTGAAGATTGGAGGCCGTTCCTTGTTGGAACATTATTTTACTTGTTGGGATATCATTATATTGCCATGTTATCTTAATGCATCTATATACTTGGTAAAGGGTGGAAGGCTCGGCCTCTCGCCTAGTGTTTTGTTCCACTCTTGCCACCCTAGTTTCCGTCATATCGGTGTTATGTTCCCGAATTTTGCGTTCCTTACGCGGTTGGGTTATAATGGGAACCCCTTGATAGTTCGCCTTGATTAAAGCTTTTCCAGCAATGCCCAACCTTGGTTTTACCATTTTCCACCTAGCCTCTTTTTCCCTTGGGTTTCCGGAGCCCGAGGGTCATCTTATTTTAAACCCCCCCGGGCCAGTGCTCCTCTGAGTGTTGGTCCACCTGTCAGCTGCCGGTGGCCACCAGGGGCAACTCTGGGCTGGCCTACCTGTACCTAAGACAATCTGAGTGTGCCCTGAGAAAGAGATATGTGCAGCTCCTATCGGGATTTGTCGGCACATTCGAGCGGTGTTGCTGGTCTTGTTTTAACCCGTCGAAGTGTCTTGAAGAACCGAGATACCGAGTCTGATCGGAACATCTTGGGAGGAGGTCTATTCCTTCGTTGACCGTGAGAGCTTGTCATGGGCTAAGTTGGGACTCCCCTGCAGGGATTTGAACTTTCGAAAGCCGTGCCCGCGGTTATGGGCAGATGGGAATTTGTTAATGTCCGGTTGTAGATAACTTGAACCTTAACTTATCTAAAATGAATCAACTGAGTGTGTTACCGTGATGGCCTCTTCTCGGCGGAGTCCGGGAAGTGGACACGGTGTTGGAGTAATGTTTGTGCAGGCTGCTCTCTAGTTTCTCGCTCGCGCTTTGCCTCCTCTTCTCGCTCTCTTTTGCGAATAAGTTAGCCACCATATTTTTGCTAGTCGCTTGCTGCAGCTCCACCTATATTTACCCTGCCTTACCTATAATCTTAAATAGTCTTGATCGCGAGGGTGCGAGATTGCTGAGTCCCTGTGGCTCACAGATTACTATTACACCAGATGCAGGGCCCGATGATTCCGCTCTAGGAGACGCATTTGAACTCAAGTGGGAGTTTGACGAAGACTCTCAATGTTTCTATGTTTCCTTTCCTGATGATCAGTAGTGGTGCCCAGTTGGGGGTGATCGGGACCGTGTCGCATGTTGGGTTATCTTTTATTTTGGCGCCGTAGTCGGGCCATGAGTGTTTGGATGATGTAATGTTATTTATGTACTTGATTGACGTGGCGAGTGTAAGCCAACTATGTTATCTCCCCTTTTATTACATATATATTACATGGGATGTTGTGAAGATTGCCTAACTTGCGACATATGCCTTCAATGCGATTATGCCTCTAAGTCGTGCCTCGACACGTGGGAGATATAGTCGCATCGAGGGTGTTACATTACCAAGCTAGGCCAAAAGCCTAAGCTTGGGGGAGTACATATTTCCATCGACTTTACATTCATGTTCACACATTTCATTCTAGTTGTCTGTGTCCACACTTTTTCATTGCATTATCCATGCTAGATTTATTTTCTAGTTTTCTTCTTGTATGGTTAAAAACATTGAGAAAATCCAAAAAAGTATCTCCTGCTTCTTTTGGGTTTTTCATTCTAACTTAATTAGTTGTATTATTACTAATAAAACCAAAAAGATTTATTGATTCTTCTTTTGCTTGTTGGGAGCTTTCTCGTGTAAATTGTTCTGTCATTTTTGTTTTTCCATCTTTAATTTGATTTCTTCAAGAAAAACTAAACACTCCAATAGTATTTCAGTGTGTTTCTTTGAAATTCTTTCCTTTTTATTGAGTCATACCAAGGAGATGACCACGATGAAAATGTTGAGTGGCTCTCGTATGCATTACTGTTGGTCTAACAAAGAGCCCTTATTACCTTGTCTTCTCCTTTTGAAATAAAATGTTTGTAGATTCCAACTTAGTCCACGTCACTCTTGCACTATTAATATTTTCATATCATTCGGTCGCTCAATTCAAAGGCAATAATGACGATATTTTATGAACGGACTATGGAAGAGAGAAACGGTTAGGAACTCAACTTATTTTGTTTTTGTAAATATGTTTAACATAGTATCCATGATTCGGCATATTATGATCAAACATGTTTGTAATGACAATTAGAGATTATAGTTTCTCATGCCATGCTTAAGTAGGTAGGAGTGGATAATGATTTATCTTGGATGTCAACATGCATTAAAATGATTGTGATATAGTATGGTGATATGGTATCTTCCTCTGAATGTTTCAAGTCACTCGACTTGGCACATGTTCATGCATGTTGTTGAATCGAAACCAACATATCCTCTATGATGTTTATGTTCATGATGGTCATATCCTACTCATGGTAGTATTCAATGTTGATTGTGCATAATGCATGTTCATGACCATTTTCGCTCTCTACCTAGCCTCTTCTCAACCTATTTGCTAGACTTCGCCTGTACTAGGTGGAAATACTGCTTGTGCATCAAAATCCTAAAACTCAAGTTATTCCAGATGAGTCCACCATATCTACCTATATGTGATATTACCCTGCCATTCCAAGTAAATTTGCATGTGCCACCACTAAAAATTTCAAATGAACATTTGTTTTGTGTGCCTGGACCGCTCATGGAGCGCCAGGGGGCAGTCAGTATCTTCCATGCTAAGCGGGTTATTCTCATGATGAGTGTTTATTCACTCGTCCTTGCACAAGAGGGGCGGTAATATGGATGCCCACTCCTGAAATAAGAAATTGCAAATAATTAAACAGAACTCCCCCAGGATTGTTGTTGGTATGGATGGTCCCATGGATTCGGCTAGCCATGGAGTGTGTTTGTTGGTGGAGGGGAGTAAACCTTTACTTTTATTGCTTGGGAACCGCTGCTAATTTGTTTGGCATGGAAGATATTGACAATTCTTGGTCGTAACATTGACAAGAAGGGTGTACATCCCAAAATTACATTTATCTCTATTTTTCAAAACTTGAGCTCTAGCACCTCTGCATATCCCCGCTTCCCTCTACGAAGGGACTGTCTATTTAATTTTATGTTGAGTCATCACGTTCTCAAACAAGCACCAATCTGAGAGCACTATTGTCATCCTCATGCATTGTGTATAGTTAATGTTGAATGCATCATGACTGGATCTTTTCTACCGTGAATTACATAGTTTAGTCGCTGCTTGAACTTTGGAGGTGCTCTACATTTATGTTTTGTGGTCTCAGAAAGAGCTAGTGAGATACAAATATTGTCATATTATATAATGACTGTTTTGACAAAGTGTTGGCATTTGATATATTTTATTATTTATCTCTAGTTGATTATGCCATTGATATGAGTTAATATTATTTCCAAGAGTTATTGTTGACATGGTTAGTCACGATCTTTACTGAAAACCTGGGTGCTACTTAAGCTTATTTACGTAAACAAGAACAAAAGAGTTCGTAAAAGTTTTTCTTTATCACTTCCAGTTTGTCAACTGGATTGCTTGAGGACAAGCAAAGGTTTAAGCTTGGGGGAATTGATATGTCTCTGTCGTATCTACTTTTCCTAATGCTTTTGCTCTTGTTTTGGACTTTAATTTGCATGATTTGAACGAAACTAACCCGGACTGGCGCTGTTTTCAGTAGAAGTACCATGGTGTTGTTTTTGTGCAGAAATAAAAGTTATCTGTTTGGAACAAAACTTTTTGGAGATTTATTTTAGAATAAATAAAAAATACTGGAACCGCGAACCATAGGAGGGGGTGCCCTGGGTGAGCATGATACACCACGGGGCGCCACACTCTCCAAGCGCGCCTTGGTGGGTTGGACCCACCTGGTAGCCCCCCGACCCTAAATATGATGCTACAAAATCCTATTTTTGGAGAAAAAATAGGAGAGCACGTTTCATCGCGTTTTATGATACGGAGCCGCTGCCATCTCCTGTTCTTCATCGGGAGGCCAGATTTAGAGCCCATTTGGGGCTTCGGAGAGGGCAATCTTCGGTCTTTGTCATCACCAACCCTACTTCATCACCAATTCCATCATGCTCCCCGCCAGAAGTGAGTAACTCGTCCGTAGGCTCGCTGGTCAATGTGGAGTTGGATGAGATTCATCATGTAATCGAGTTAGTTTTGTTAGGCTTGATCCTTAGTATCCATTAGGTTCTAAGATTGATGTTGTTATGACTTTGCTATGCTTAATGTTTGTCACTAGGGCCCGAGTGCCATGATTTCAGATCTGAACCATTTATGGTATCACCATTATATACATGTTCTAGATCCGATCTTGCAAGTCATATTCCCCTATTACGTGTAATGAGCCATAAACCCCAGGGTGACAATAATTGGGATACTTTCCGGTGATGACCGTTGTTTGAGGAGTTCATGTATTCACTATGTGTTAATGCTTTGTTCCAGTTCTCGATTAAAAGGAGGCCTTAATATCCATTAGTTTCCTTATGGACCCCACTCCCACGGGAGGGTAGGACAAAATATGTCATGCAAGTTCTTTTCCATAAGCACGTATGACTATTTATGGAATACATGCCTACATTATATTTATGAACTGGAGCTAGTTCTGTGTCGCCCTAGTTTAAGACTATTATATGATGAATATCATCCAACGAATGCACCGATCAAATGCCTACGAATTTCCCACATATTGCTCTTGCTAAGTTACTATTGCTATTGCTAATGTTACAAGTGCTACAATACTGATACTGCTGTTACTGCTACTATTGCTACTGTTCCTACTACCATCAAACTATAATATTACTGTGCTATTGACCCCTTTGCTACAGATATTTAATCTCCAGGTGTGGTTGAATTGACAACTCAACTGCTAATACTTACATATATTCTTTGGCTCCCCTTGTGTCGAATCTATAAATTTGGGTTGAATACTCTACCCACGGAAAGTGTTGCGATCCCCTATACTTGTGGGTTATCAATAGATAACAGGGGTACCTGTGGTTACATATGTCAGTTGCCATCAGGTGATAAACACGCCGGCTATGCTACCTCTTCCTTGGAGGAGACGCCAAGCCTTTGGAGGTTTCCTTCTATTGTACGGAGTTATCTAAAGCTCGACACAAGCCCATGGAAACATAACTAACTGGATCATAACACATAGTAGGTGGGTAGCCAGATGGCACCTCCCACCCCCTCCACCACCCCCACCTCCGGTGACCTACTCCATCTCCGGCGACCGTGATCTCTCGGTCGACATCATGGAAGGTTTACTCCACTGGGATTTCAACCCCGGCCTCAAGGTCGAGGACCAGGTTCGTAGAAGATTCAAATCCATGGTCCATTTCTCTCTCCCATCTACATCCAAGGAATTTTTCTTGGTGGTCACCTTCTCTTCTGCCTCCATTCCCCTTTCATGTGCTTCGGTTGGTTTGGCTTTGCAATGTTGCATTGGAGGTCTTGCTTCTGGTTTCAACATGACACAAATTGGAGCAAAGAACTTTTGGTTCCCTGTGGCTTCAAATAAGGTGGGTCATTTCATCTATGCCCTACGGAATAGAGTCTGGCCCGACTTTGTTTGTCATTTTGGTTTATTCAAACAGCCATGGAATGCACCTTTTGATGGGTCTGTGGGTTGGTGCACACCACATGAAATCTCTGGGTTATGGGCGAGAACACCCAGGGCAGTTCGTTCTAACCTTGGGTTTCTTGAGAACAGTGCTGCTAAGGATGATTCATCCAGCCATGAGTTGGCGATGTTTGGTTTCTCCAAACAGATATCTACTAATCTACTGAGCTCGTTTGAAGAAATTTCAATACACAGAGACGAAGATCATGTTGGTTCTTGCTCCGATGTGATTTCGAGCAGAACAACTATTCAGTTTGGTAGTTCGGAAATTCCATTTTCTTCGGTCAATCATAATGATCTTGCCAAAAATATTTTGGAAAGAAACACCGTGAGCACAATTGGCGCAACATACCCTTCTCCATCTTAGAAAATATCTTGGATTTTCGTCAAGCTCAGTCTGAGGAGGCAACTGTCCAAAAAATCTATGATTTAAATGACTTGCCATCCTCGGAGATCATCCATGATATTTTGGTCCGCTGTTTCCATTGTGGTGCACCTGACTATAGGTCATCAAATTGCAAGGCCAAGCTCTGTCACTCGTGCAACACCTTTGAGCGGGCTTTCTTTTATGGTAAGTAGACCATGGGTCAATTTCCTTGGCCCTGTAGCGTTTGCAATAGTCAGTCCCATCAAAGGGCTTTCTATGCTGCCCAAAATGCAAGCTGCTGGGCCATGATCTGCAACGTTGCTTGGCCAAAAATGTGTTTCGTTTAATTTGGCGTAGAAGGAAGTTGGAACGGCAGCTTACCACCACCACAAATCCTCTGCCTCATTCTAAGGAGCGGGCGCGTCAACGGAATCCTCACCTACCAAAAATTAAAAAGATTTGGCGACCCAAAAAGAAAGTGCCGGATAATGGGCCCATCCCCTACACGGCCATTGTTCTGACGATTCCGCTCCATACCGTACAGCAGCTACCTCTTCTGCCACCCCAGCCGACCAACGAGCAGCAAGGAAACCCCCCGCCCGGCAAGCCACCACCATCGACAGCAGAAACTCGAGTCGCCAAGCCATCTGCGGCCATGGCTAACTTCCCGGTCTGCCCGTTCCAGTTCGTGCTGATGGGAACCCAGACCGAGCGTGGGCCTGACCATAGGCTGGTGCGCAACATGATTGTGGTGGATGACCCACCACTTAGACATGAAAGGAACGCCATTGTTACTGCTACACCTCTGGTGCCTGATCATCAGAAGCTGTTAGTGTTGAATGAAGTGGTACGAATCATGACTAAAGATTTTCATCTAGAAGTTCCTGATGCTTTTGTGTATCCTATTGGGGTGGGCATGGCTGCTTTTGCGGATGTTACTCTGAGAGATGAGTTTATTCTAGAAAGTCCACACCAATTAGACCCCCTGGATGATGATATGACTTTCTTTTATGCCGCATGATGAAGGGGAAAATATGCATCAATTCCCTTCCAGTATGTTGCCTGGGTCCTGTTTCTGGCTTTCCCTATGGATTATCAAACGGATCATTATATCAACAAGGCTGTATATTTCTTTGGAAAGTTAGATCTATGACACAGGCCTGGTCAGAACAAGGAGCGTGTACTGGTACGCGTGATCATCAGCAACATTGCACAGGTGCCACATAGTCTTGTGGTCAAACTTATTTGTACTCTGCCAGGTATGGGCAGATCCTGGTCGGTGCCTGTATATGTTTTCAACGACAGAGACACCATCCCTGGCCTGGTTTGCAATGAAGATGACGCTCCTCCCATGAATTCATCCCCACATCCGTATGAATTTCTCTATCTCTCTGCCGCTCATCAATGGACTTTCGAGCATCAGCAGATGCTGGAACAACATATAGATGCAGCATGGGAATAGCAAGCCCCTCAACAGCAGCAACAGATGCAAGCTTAGGGTTAGGGCATCTAGCCTGTTGCACCTCCTCCTTACCGAGGTTTCAGTTTCAGAACTCTGTTCCAATATACTGTCCCCTCCCTCATGGATGGTGTGGAACAGGAGAGCAACATCGCTGATGATCCCCAGGATGAATGGTCGGTATACTCTAACATTGAAGAACCTGCAGACGCTCTGATCAGTGGTAGGCAAACCTCTGGAGCTCAATTCTTTCATGCAGTAGGCGGTTCTCACACTGTTGAGGTGAGAGCAGAGGAAGGGATGTCTCTTCTTCAGTTTCTCTGGATGATCTCTTTTGGGAGGTTCACTCGCTGTATTATGGGTCCCGAAGCCACTGCCACAACTCTGAATCAGGGTCTGCTGCCGATCAATCTCCTCGCCTTCTTCCAACAAGTTACTTTTGCTATCTTCAGTGAGGCAGATGTTGCTTGTGCCCGACCTGGCAGTTGGACTGAAGTTCCGTTCCACCTGGACGAGCCAGTCGTCATTCCTTCAAAGATTTGGGTTGCTTTGCGGTGCAGATACCTTTAACTGGAGATAAGTATATTTCTTCGCTGCAACTGGGTTCTTCTTGCTCCATCCACGCTGCATCTGATGAACTCTTGGCTATCCCTGCTGCTCAGCCACACAACGTGTACTTCCATAAGATGGTCTCTGAAGAAACAGCGCCTATCGATAATGTCTATCTCAGATGCAGTACCAGGTCCACACGGTATGATGGCTTCAGGGTGGCCTAGATCACTGACGCTAGGAAGGGGCAGTCCAAGGTTAAGCCTAGAGGTGCCCCCTTGATTGCTTGCTCTTCCAAGGCGACTAATCCCTCCAACAACTCACTGCTTAAACCCTCTGTCGCATCATATGAACAACTGCCTCCTCCAACACACATTGATCAGCTATAGTATGTGGGCACCGCTTTGTGTGGGATACCCCCTGAAGATCTCAACACTAAAAAGTTCCTAGAGGGCGACAAAGGGGAATATCCTGACCAGCACTAGGTGTGATGTCATCGAATAAGCAGTGGAACATCTTATGCTGGAATGTGCGTGGGATCAACTCCGATAAGAAGCAACTGGCAATCCGTAATGCAATTGATATCAGTGGATGTTCTGTCGTTTGTTTCCAGGAAACTAAGCGTACCTCTTTTGATCTTTCTTATGTTAAACTTTTTTGTCCTAAAAATTTGATATGTTTGAATTTATAACCTCTGTGGGTAACTCTGGAGGGCTCATAACTGCGTGGATGAGCTCGGTTTCACTGGCGTTGCTGTTTTCTCTGAATCTCTTGCATTAGACGTCATGCTTACTTCAACGTAGTCTGGCGATTCTTGGACGCTCGTAAACATATATGGCCCTTGTAATGACCCGCATAGGGCGTTGTTTACTTCATGGCATTTCGATCTTGACATCCCTACGGGCGAAGATTGGCTTCTCCTGGGCGATTTCAACTTTATCCGAATGCCGGATAACCGTAATAGAGGAGGAGGGGATGCTAACAATATGCTGCTCTTCAATGAAATCATTCGACGACAATCTCTCGTAGAACTTCCAATCAAGGGGTGTTCGTTTATGTGGAGCAATATGCAATCAGACCCACTTCTCGAACAGCTGGATTGGCACTTCACCTTCGTGGACTGGGTAGTCAAGTACCCGAACACAGTGGTTATGCCTCTCGGTAAACCCACATCTGACCATGTCCCGTGCTATGTAAGCATCCAGTCCAAGATACCCAAATCCAAAATTTTCCGTTTCGAGGACTATTGGATCAAACAACCAGGGTTTTTCGAGGTGGTGCAGCGATCTTGGGCTAAACGTTGTTATGCACCGAATGCTGCCATTGTCCTGTGCAAGAAGCTTAAGAACATGCATTATGATCTGAAGCAGTGGAGCAAGAAAATATCTAGACTGTCCATATTGATTGAAAACTGCAACAAAACCCTCTTGGAGATAGATGGGTTGGAAGAGAGAAGGAGGCTCTCCTTTCCAGAAGCTAACTTCATAAGAATTTTGAAACACTGCCTACATCACCTGCTAGAATGCAAAAAATCTTATTGGATGAAATGCTGCACTATCATGCATTTCAAGTTTGGAGACGGCAACACAAAATTATTCCATAGGGTGGCTATGGAACGATACCATAGGAACAGTATTGCAACACTAAAACTCCCTGATGACTCGATCATTCATGACCACCTGGGTAAATAATCAATTCTCTTTTAGGCCTTTCATGCAGGTAATCTTGATCTCAAAAGTTTAAACACTAGTTTTATCACTCTCATCCCCAAAACCCAGTCCCCAGCAACTGCCAATGATTATCGCCCAATAACTCTACTGAACTGCTGCCTCAAGCTTATGACGAAGCTCCTTGCGAACCGACTACAGCAAGTGATTCTCAAGATCATACACAGAAACCAATATGGATTCTTGCGAGGGAGATCGATCCAGGACTGTGTAGCGTGGTGGCCTTTGTATTTAAATATACACAGAGTGGAGTAGTACTATCTTTATCTTAGCCTCATAGGGCTCTCCCATCATGTAGGCTCGCCTCCCCGCCTTGCCCACCGGATCCCGCCAAGGATCATCCCTCAGATCCCAGGATCCCACGGGCTGTCCTCTTGCTACGCCCCGCAGCACTCCCGCCTTTGAGCGAAACCCACATGTGTTTTAGAGGGGATCCGTTGCTCTGGAATCACATATCGGTGGCGCCGGAGGATATGCCAGGGCTGCATTTCAGGTGGTGGGCAGCAAGGGCAAATCTGATCGAGGAAGCGTCACATCAATGGGAGAGAAGTTCGAAGGAGCTGCTTCTGGTGCAACACAAGGCAAAGGCGTAAGTCGATCTCAGGGGAGAAATGCTGAGGGATGTTAGCATCTGGTAGCGTCGCGTTGATTTCGAGCTAGGGCTAATGGCAAAGATCATATTCATGGAGTCAACTATGGAAGAAAGAACGTGCATGCATGTGGAATGGCATGAGCAGCCGGTGCTACTGTTCAAATGAGCGGTAGAAGAAGCCAAATCACGGGACCAGCTGCGGCGGCGCCGCTGGGCATGCATCGCCAGCGATGCACTGACCTACTCGGTTGTTGCTGTAGTGAACTTGCGGCGCCATGGTGGTTTGCAACTGTGACAACCACTCCATCTATATGTATTGTATTCCTATGAAAATACTTGGTCGTTTGGAAAAAGATGGTAATTGATTTATCACTAGTGTTTGAATGCTTGGTCGTGACAATCACCCGAAGCCACAACCAGAAGTCTCCATCGCATAATACTTACGGTTGATCGCACCAATAAATAGTCGGTCGGACCCGCGACACGCATCGGCTTGTTCTGACATATACAACGAGTTACATCACTGACTTGTGCGACCGCATTTGAGCAGTAGTACATGAAATTTGTGTTCCACGAAACTCATCGGGAGCCGTTTTAGGCCTCAAAACAAAAACCAGCAATTAATCTTTAGCTTGTTCCCATCAAATTCCAAAGTGTATAGTATAAAAGTGCAAACCTGCTCACACCTAGTAAGTATCAAACCTGAACGTGTTCCCACTATGCAGGTTTTAGTACTAGTGATAGTACTAGGTTATAAAAAGGGGAACCAGTACCTAGCCGAAAATCACTCTACCTCTTCCTCCTCATAAGTCTTTCTTGTTCGTATGTCCTTGCCATGGCCGGTGTGTAGAGCTCTAGGTCGAGAACTACTCGTAGCAAGGGAGCGGCAACCAAGGCCGCAAAAAAAATGAGAGGGCTCACCGCCTGGCAGAGACCTCGAAAGATCTCTCACGGGCAGGCGAGGGCTCCCAGGATCACCCTAGCCGCAGAGGCAAGGGCTCCCAGGAGCGCCCTAGCCGCGGAGGTGAACATGCCGAGCTAGCAGTGCTGGAGTCGTTATCCCTCGACGACATGCTCAATCAGCTCAATAAGCAAGAGGAGTTCATCGATGGCTTGGTGGAGCTATTGCAGGAGAGCCTCGACGACATGCCCGCTGAGTTCAATGAGCAGGGGAAGTTGACCTCCTGCTTGGTGATGCTGCTGAAGAAGAGCATTGCCTCGGATAAGAAGGCGACCGACGAAATCCTGCAACTTCAGGAGGACAAGCCGAAGATCCTCCATGAGCTCGACCTACTGAAGGAGGAGAACGGCAGCTAGAAGAAGCTGCATTAGAAGAGTAGTTCCTCGATGAAGATGCTACAAGCCCTCGCCGTGGAACAAAAGGAGGAGTTGGCGAAGCTACGCATCAAGCACCCGGCTGCTATCAAGGTACGTAAAGCGGCCATGGAACAGATGATGAAGGCTCGCGTCGAGAAATCCTGCGTCATGGAAAGAATGAAGAAGATGGCGGAGGAGATGCGGCAGGAGATGGAGGTCATGGAGGCGATGAAAAATTAGTTACGACTCCGTGGCCAGCAACCCTTCATGTAGTAGGAAGCAGCTCCCCAGATGTGTGTGCGTCTTCCATCTTTGGGGGGGGGGGGGTAACCTTCCTTTTTCATTTGCTCTTATGTTTCTTCTTTTTGCTTCTGGTGTTCCGCCATACATGTCACGTTCTCTACGAGGCATGAATAGAACAATGCTAACGATGAGCGGCGTCGTGGGATCGATGACTAGAAAATTAGATCATTTTTATCGCCATATCGCACTGGGCTGCCGTGTTTCGTGCTCCTGCATCGTACTAGTACTCCAGTGGAAAAGTTGAGTATACCACACGATTCTTTGCTCCTCCTCAGGTCATCGACAACATTTATACGAACATTCAAATCACAAGGCCCCGCCTTCCAGCAGTAATGAGCAGTCAAATCAGAAAGGCCCTCACCTCTAGTGAAACCGACCAAGCGAGACTGCCCCGCCCTCTAGAATTTTAAATGTATACTTTTGTAAAGTAGTACTAGTATAGATGGGTTGTGCCATGGAGCAAAACTAACAAGATGAAATTAAAGAAAAAAGGTGGAACATATAGAGAGCACTCGTCACCAAATTATGCATATAGTACTATTAAAAAAGCAAGTACGTGCTTAGATGGGGTGCTAAATTCTATTAAAGAAATTAGCATACCTATTTAATTCTTGGGTTTTTATTATTTATGCCACTAGTTGTGTCTCACAACTCAGTTTTGCCATTAGATGCTAAAACTACTCAAAATGCCATCGACCCGTGAGATGCTTGACCAAAATGCAATGAGATTTCTCAAAAATGCCATCGCTCAGTTAGATGTTTTGCTAAAAAATGCCATTAGACATTGTTATTTTCACGTTAAACCCATTGACCATGTTATATGATAAAAATAAGCCTAGCATGTAGATTATCTTTATCTCACAATGATAAGTGTTGCCCGCTTGTCAGGAGTAACCAAGCAAATAACTTTACAGGAAAATAAGAACCACTACTATAGGATGCTGCTAACGCGACTCTACGATCAGAGACTCTTCGATGAAACTGTGTACGATCCAATAATCACAAACGGTGGTGTAAAAACCCATCAAAAAAGGTGAAAAACGTTTGGGATGAGACATGCATCAAACACGGTTCGGATTTTAGTTGCGTGTGCGATGCAGGGCATCCGTTCAATTCAATTAACTATTTGCGATGAGGCAACACAAAAGAAACGGATAGGCAGATGAAGGTGTGTGCGATATACAGCATACAGTTCACTCGGATGAACTGTTTGTGATTAGGCAACACAAAAGAAACGGGCAGCCAGATAAAGGTGTGTGCGATGTATAGCATACGATTCACTCGGATGAACTGTTTGTGATTAGGCAATAGAAAAGAAATGGTCAGCAAGATCAAGGTGTGTGCGATATATAGCATGCGGTTCACTCGGCCTTGTCGTCAGTGTGTGACCTCTGTGGCAACCGTTCGCTCCCCACTGGCCTCTTCTTGTACCGTGACAACCGTCCACCGCCTCTTCGCCTTTCCCTCTCGATTTGGAACTGCTGTCGCACGCTCTTCCTCCCTCCATTTTCCTTCACCCTTCCTTCTGCCATTGTTCGATCATCTTCTCCATGGAGGGAACAGGCCGGAAACAACCCCATTGTTCTTGCCCCAATCGGAAAGATGACGTGGTGGAGGACCTCATTGATCGGTGCGACATCATCACCTCGGCTAGCATGGTAGGTTCATTCAAGACCATTCTCGACTCAACTAATAACATCATTACAAGCAACCCAAGGGTCCAGGAGACGTTTGATCTCCCCTATCTTCTTCGCCGTGACCCTGCTGACTGGCACGGGGACGACGAAAGCCTCTCCTTGTGCAAGTTGATGTCGCTTGATAATGATATGTGTGATGTTAAGATGCCATCGTGAAAGCACAAGTGCTCCCTCAGTGATTTTGGTAATTAATGTCAACATACCTCTTGTTGGACAAATGCTTTTATCTAGTATATTTTAGATAAGTTCAACAAATGGAGTGGCGTAGACAAGAGGGTATGGAACCCCTGCAAGATGCTAAAAACAAAGGATTGGCTCAAGCTCAAAAGCTCAAGACTCTACATTTTCATTTTAGTGATCCAAGATCACATTGATTCCATAGGAAAGCCAATACTATTAAAAGGGGATGAGGTGTTGTTTAATGGCTTGCTTGCTCAGAGTGCTTAGTGATATGCTCCAAAGCCCTCAACCACCTTCTCATATCCACATATGTCACAAACCAAAAGTCAAACTCGGCCTCACCGAAATGTTCTATCCGACGCCCCCGAGTTCACTTGACATAGCCGCTGCTAGAAACCCTAATCAATTCGGTGTCACTGGTGGGATCTCGGTCTCACCGAGATGGGATTTCAAACTCTCTGTTGCCTGTTGCAATTATTTCGGTCTCATCGAGATATGCAATCGGTGCCACCAAGTTTGCTTGACCAACTCTCTGTTTTGCTTATTACCAAAATCAGGCCCAGCGAGTTTGTGTAGTCGGTCAAACCAAGTTGAGGTTTTTACCCTAACCCTAGCACATCGGTCCCACCAAGTTGATTGTATCGGTCCCAACGAAAAGCCTAACATTCACATTTTGAACTAAATCGGTCTGACCGAGTTTTCTGATTTGGTCCCACCGAGTTTGGTAAATTGTGTGTAATGGTTAGATTTTGTGTGGAGGCTATATATACCCCTCCACCCTTCCTTCATTATGAAGGAGAGCCATCAGAACGTGCCTACCTTCCAGTATTCATTTTCTGAGAGAGAACCACCTACTCATGTGTTGAGACCAAGATATTCCATTCCAACCATTTAAATCTTCATCTCTAGCCTTCCCCAAGTTGATTTTAACTCAAATCATCTTTCCACCAAATCCAAATCTGTGATAGAGAGTTGAGTGTTGGGAAGACTATCGTTTGAAGCACAAGAGCAAAAGGAGTTCATCATCAACACACCATCTATTACCTTTTGGAGAGTGGTGTCTCCTAGATTGGTTAGGTGTTACTTGGGAGCCTCCGACAAGATTGTGGAGTTGAACCAAGGAGTTTGTATGGGCAAGGAGATCACCTACTTCATGGAGATCTACCCTAGTGAGGCAAGTCCTTCATGTGCGATGGCCATGGTGGGATAGAAAAGGTTGCTTCTTCGTGGACCCTTCGTGGGTGGAGCCCTCCGTGGACTCGCGTAACTGTTACCCTTTGTGGGTTGAAGTCTCCATCAACGTGGATGTACAATAGCACCACCTATCCGAACCATGCCAAAAATCTTCGTGTCTCCAATTGTGTTTGCACACTTCAATCCCATCCCTTTACTTTCTTTCAACTTGCATGCTTTACTTTCCGCTGCTCATATACTCTTGCCATGCTTGCTTGAAATGTATTGTGAATGGTTAAACTTGGTATAAAGCTCCACCTTAACTTAAAGAAATTAAAAACTGCTACTTTTCTTTGCTAAGAGTCTATTCACCCCCCCTCTAGACACCTCTTCTCGTTCCTTTCACATCACTTGAGGGCAAGGCTTGGGAAGGTGCAAATGAAGATTGGGTTGTTTATATTGGGTATAACTGTGAGTGGGAACTTGTGAATGTGTACACTCATCACCGGGTTCCACTTCCAAAAATCTCAGACTGCCCAGAGGTTGAGCACACAGATGAGCTACGTGAGCTCAAATACGATCATGCTGACTGTCGTCTATGGAAGATAGCAATTTGTCGAGTTCCCAACAGCTCTTGGGATTACATGAACTATGAAGTTTTTCCTATATTCGACAAGCTTGTTGCTTTCCTTACTTCCACTCCTCTATGGATATTGCTCAAAAATCAATTTTTGTACATGGATGAGTACTGTGATGCAATTCAATACGAGGGTCTTGTGTTTGCTTCCACCACTCATGGCACTGTTTTTGCAAGGAATTATCATCTTTTCAGTATGTTTGTCTTCCACCATAATTATAATTGTTTCATCCACATGCATGCGGGTTAGATAGTTTCACTTTACTAATTAACCTTCTTGTGTTTCCAAGGTCCTGTGAACATTCCACCACCTATACTTGAAAAATTTTATAACCAAGGGGGAGATGGCGATGCTGATGATCACGAGCAGGATCCATATACTCAGTGGCGCCTGGCAACTTATTCCGATGGATCACCTCTTCTTGTATGTATACAAGGCACTGCTGATGTTACTAAGGAAGCAGGTGTTGTCTCACATGGTCACACTCTTCGGACCTATTCCAACATCCATTGCAGGGTATTCGGGATGGATACTAGTGTACTAGTGCCAACACTTTCTCCCTGGTTCAGTATTGAAAGTCCTGGAGGAAACTCGCTCTTCCTTGGACAAAATAATCCAATGATGGTGAAAGGCGATCCAGCTGCTGTTGACACAACGTTACTACCATTTATGAGAAGCAATTGTATCTATACCGCGGTCATTTATATGCTTCCCTATCATCACAATATGGGTCCTGACATAGCCCGCTTCAGCCTGGATGATCAATCCTGCATTGGTCTCGAGATTGACAGTAGCTGGCCTTTCCCAGAGAATCACTTCTGGATCAAAGCAAGCATTTCCAACGCCGACGAGTGGTTGAGCTGAAGTTCATTTCATCGCTTTGTTATTTGTTGTATGAGAAAAACTTTACCTTACTAGAATGTTTTGTTGGAAATGATCTATAATCCAACGTCTATCCTCGTTGTCATTGTGGGTTGATGAATTGTTGTATGTAATCAATGGTACATTTGCATATGTGTCCATCAACTCACGCATGCTAGTGGTGTCCATATGAACAGTGCTAGTGATTTTAGTTGCAAACCTTAGATGGTGTTGTGGAATTGTCACGACAGATGTCCTAATGTAAGGACTTAGTTGCGAGGCCAACGCATCTATGTGGTAGCTTGAAGGGGTTGAGCGGAATCGAGAGACGCAACACACAAGACGAGGATTTAGACAGCTTCGGGCCCCAGGAAACATCATCCGGTAATAACCCTACATACTGTTTGTGGCTAGGTCTCATTATGATCATGAGAGAGTCGCCGGTAAGCCGTCTCTCCTCTACTTGTGTCTAGCCCTAGAGATTATTGCTTCTTCCTCCCCCTCTTTGGGGAGCCCTGCCCCTCCTTATATAAGTTAGAGGAGCGGGTTACATGTGGAGTCCTAGTAAGACTAGGATTAGTCTATCTTCTCTTACAAGTTGATTACAAGTCCGGGTCTTGCTTCCTTGTAAAGGAGATATTCCTCACGCCTTTCCTCTTAAGCCGTCCTACCATAACGTAGCCGGCCTTCTGGGCCTTGAGCCTCCTGGTCCCCCGGGTCTTGTCGCTCCCTTGATCCGCTTGCCAGGTCACCCATAAGTCCCCAGGCTCGGGCGGGTCACTTAGTGAGTCGTCCAGTCAGGGCGGGTCATTAGTGAGTCGCCAAGTCCGGCCGGGTTATACATCTGGCCGAGTCATACCGCGGGGTATATCCCCGACATTAGCCCCCAAGTTTAATTTGGATTTATCCATGTTAAACTGATCTGCAACATAAACACAAGAACAAATTGACAGGTTGCACTCCGGGTTAAATATTCTTGTAAGCCGGCACTTGATCATCCTTAAGTCCTTGTCATCTCCTTCTTCTGGAAAATCCGGGTCAATGGACCAACTTCATAGTCAATTTGCTTGTAGAAGAAATATTGTAAATACAACATCCATTTGAGTTGGCCTTCAATGCTCTGACTTGACAAAAATATTGGTCTTCAAATATTCAACTTATACTCAGCCGACTTGAGATATAGAACTTGCCGGTTTATGATTACCAAAATTGCCGGGTTATAAATAGATGATGCCGAGTCATAATTGTCGCCGACGCTGGCTTATGATTTTTGCAGACACCGGGTCAATCTGATTTACTCAAACTGAAAATTTGAAGATATTTCTACCTTATATCCATAATACATGTAGACCCAAGGGCCGGTATAATTAGCATGAATAAGCCAGGACTTATCACCATGGCTTTAAATGAAATCCAGTTGTGTAGCCCCCATGAGTCGGCTATAGTCATAGTAGTGTAGCCGGGTCATCCTAGAATTGTCTTAAGCAAAGAGCAATATGCATTAGCCCCCAAGTGTCGGGTCATTATGTAATAATGAGCAGGGACTTTGTAAATATGATGATGTAAATTTGAGCAGTAATGTGTAGCCCCCAAGGGCCGGCTTAGTAAGATAATACTAAGCTGGGACTTTTCATTGAAAATAATATCATATGATGTAACCCCCATCCTAGGGCTTGAGCCCACGTCCACAAGGTTAAGAGCTTTATGCTTTACCAACTAAGCGGTGGATCCTTCAATATATAATGGAATAAGGCTTGTGTATCTTGAATTTTAACAGGAGCAATTGGTAGCCCCCAAGGTCCGGCTCATTACAATGGGATGAGTCGGGTCTTCAACAAGGCCAATAAAAATGACTTTGCATTAGCCCCCAAGTGTCATGGTGCATGCTTGCAGCGACATGAGACTTGCATATTTGATGTAACCTCAACTTGAATAATGTAGCCCCCAAGTGCCGGGTCGTAAGCCTACAGCGACTCGGGACTATTTCCTCCATTGTAAAATAAATCATGCCCATTGATAAAGATAATAGTTGTGGCGCTAAAGCGACTTTGAAAACCTCAATCATAATACTGGTTATTGATAATCATAATAGAAATCCAGCCATGTTGGCTATTCAAAATTTGAATAATATAATCCGATATGAAAACCTCAATCATTCAATATCATCATTGAAAATCCAGCCATGTTGGCTATTTAAAGAATTCAAATACCTTATCTGTTGACAAGTAAATACGGAGTTTAAATACCCGGCGGCTCTTGGCTGATGGCGATTCAATACGCCTTCATTGTAAACCGGAATTTTCATGACCCGGCGGCTTATAGCCTTTTGAGAAAAATCCAGAACGGATAATCATTTTGAAGCATCAACTTTGGTAATGAGCTTGAACTTAATCATTTACATGTCATATTTCTGCAAATCCTACAGAGAGTTTAAACAACATATGCCCTGGCGACTTAGCGTCAAAACCAGGGCGGGTCATAATATCTCACATATAACTACTGAGATATTGAATTTATACTGCCGGCTTACATAACCTGTGCGGTAAGGGTGATAACCCAATCCTTAGAAGCCAATGTTTCCACATAGATGATGATTGTCATAAACTGGCGACTTATAGTCAAAAGTCAAGCCGGGTTAAGCATAAAACACTTATATATATTTGAGATATAATCCCAAAAAGATCTCAAGTTAAGTAATTGTGGCTGCAATAAACTTTACCAGATACAGAATAAAACATTTTGAGGCTTCTGATTCGGATACAATCAGTAAACCATTCCAAAGGGGTTAAGCTAAGATTCGAATACGATCATATAGCCCCCAGTGGCTTTGGCGATGCTGATCAAGAGGGTATCGACAACTATGTTCTCTTTGGTTCAAATACGACCTATGTTTGAACAGGAAGCCCCCAAATGACCTTGACAGTTGTTTAACGACGCTGATTCGAATACGATCCACGTCGATTCCCAAAGGGGTTGAGCTATGATTCGGATATGATCAAGAAGCCCCCAAGTAGGTTCGGCAGTTTGCCAATCAAAAGGGTATCGATAGCTATGTTCTCTTTGGTTCGAATACGAACTATGTTTGAACAGGAAGCCCCCAAGTGACCATATAAATTTTGGCATTGCGCCGATCAAGAGGGTATTGATAGCTATGCTCGATGAGTAGGAAGCCCCCAAGTGATCATAATAAGATAAGCCGTAAGGCAGGATATCCAAGTTTGAACCGCGCATCATGGCAACAAGTTCTTTTGGCAACCTTTAATTTTTCTGAGAACTCGAACTTGCGAGAGATTTAAATCTTTATGAATCGGAACTTTAAACCGGAATTGAAAGCTTTAAAACTTTGTGAGAGACAGATTATCCTTGAGCCGGATGTTTGAACCGGATTTGAGAGTTTAAAAGCTTTGTAAGAGATAAATTTACCTTGGGCTGGATTTTGAACCGGATTTGATAGCTTCAAAGCTTTGCGGGAGAGAGATGTCTCTTGAGCTATATTTTAAACTGGAATCTTCATTTTGAGCCGGAAATTTTTCTGATGGCTTTTAAATATTCGCCAATAAAGAGTAGCCTCCGGGGCCGGGTTATCTTCTCTTCAATGACCCGGAGTTCTTGAATTCATTGAAACCGGCTAATTTTGCCGAGCAATACCATTGTAGCCCCCGAGTCTCAAGATGACTCAAAGAGTTGGCCTGAGATTCTCCATATTTGATCATAGCAGAAGGTGTATATCATTCGCGTTGAAAACACGATGTGAATCCACAGAAGGTTGAGGTGACTGCGGTGGGTTATAAATGATCCCGTATGAGCCTTGTCAGCAACTCAGCCAATGGTTCCCTCCAACTGGTTGTTTGAAGCTTAATCAAACTGTAGTGGCGGAAATTTGTGTGCCTGCCCATTGAGCCATCCAGTGCAGACGACGTTTGATAATATATGATAATTTTCCTCCAATTTGTTGGAAGCGAAAACCGGCTTCCCAAGCGGTGACTTGCTCATACTCAATAAATAGCTCATGCTGACAGGTGCGGCCCAGTGTGTTGATGTAGACCAGGCCGCAAGAAACGGACGGCAGAGACGACCGCAACATCAGTGGTGGCCCCGACAGATGAGTCGGCCGCGGCGTTGTAAGCCGGTGCGGACGGGGAAAATCTTCACCGGTGTTGTAAACCGGCACGGACGGGCGAGTTAATCGCGGGTGCGGTCCCGGTGAGTCGAAGTAGTCCGGGCCACAAGGGCGGCGTCTTACACACATATTCTTTGATCCTTGTGGCACGGTCATATGCTAGCACATGACAGTAATTACGCAATTTATATATCCATGATCCGGCCATCGACTTTGCAATGACCAATTGTCCTGCATATAAAATGCAAAGACCAAAGTAATTGCTCTCTGACAAAAACAATATGTGCTAAAATTATACTTAGAGGGATATCACCTGATTCGCCCGAACAACAAATGAGTCAGCCGTGGCATTGTAAGCCAGTGGGACGCGTGAACCGGTGCGGACGCGTGAGCCGGTGCGGACGCGTGAGCCGGTGCGGATGCGTGAGCCGCCGTGAGGGCAGATGGACGAGTCGTCCATGGCGTTTGTAAAGCGGCGCGAGCGGCGAGTCAAACGTGATGTTGTTTAACCAGTGTAGATGCATGAATCGGTAACAGGTGTAGACGGATGTAATTCGAACATCGGGGCGGCGACTTGCACGTATATCCGTCGAGCATCCTAGCACGGACAAACACCAATGCAAAAAGTGATGTTGATGCGCCCCCTTAGGCGACACCTTTTCGTAATGGTCCTACAAAAATATTACAAGACCAAGTAATTGTTCTTTGATAAAAACAATATGTGTTAAGAAAAATAAACTTTAGATGAATATCACCTGATTTGTTCGGATGACGGATTGCTCATAAGTAGTGTTCATATATAATTTTGCAATATGGCTGAGTTCCACTTTAACCCCAGAAAATATCCTGTCAGTCAACCAGCCTCCTGAGACTGGTCCGGTGGACGCGCGGGGCCGCAGCAGAAAAATGACGCGAGCCTCGCTGGTCAACAGGTCGGCTCATCACGGGGGCGGCCTAGAGGGAACCAAGAGAGACGACCCGGTGATTTGATGCGGCAGGCTGGCTCGCAAGTGGAGGCGGACCCAGACTCGGACGTGGAGAGCCGCGGTGGCTCAGGGGCCACCGGCCCGATGGAAAACAGTCAAAACGAGTTTCATGCCCAAACTTCCGGGTCGTGGTTTTGTTTCCTTTTTTTGGATCGGGAACATAATTGCTTTTGGTATTTTTTGTCTTCTGCCTTGTTTGATTCATCATATATAAGGCTAATCAATTTCCAAATAGTGCCCGATCCCTCGTCTGATCTGATAACTCGATCGGAAATTTGCCCTTGTACGTATCTGTGATTTGCCCCATCAGATCCGATGAATCCTTGCTGAACCAAACGGAAAATCCCCCACTTTGGATCTAACGAACTTGACGTTGATGTGAATCTTCCACGCCGGCTTTAGTTGAATCGGGAAATTGCGAACTTCTCAAACCCTAGAAAAGATCCCTCCAAGAACTCAACACCATCGTGCGTCTGGCCCCATGGTGGGCGCCAACTATCGTGGAATTGTCACGGCAGATGTACTAATGTAAGGTCTTAGTCGCGAGGCCAACACATCTTTGTGGTAGCTTGAAGGGGTTGAGCGGAATCGAGAGACGCAACACACAAGACGAGGATTTAGATAGCTTCGGGCCCCGGGAAACATCATCCGTTAATAACCCTACATGATGTTTGTGGCTAGGTCTCATTATGATCATGAGAGAGTCGCCGGTAAGCCGGCTCTCCTCTAGTTGTGTCTAGCCCTAGAGATTATTGCTTCTTCATCCCCCTCTTTGGGGATCCCTGCCCCTCCTTATATAAGTTAGAGGGGCGGGTTACATGTGGAGTCCTAGTAAGACTAGGATTAGTCTATCTTCTCTTACAAGTTGATTACAAGTCCGGGTCTTGCTTCCTTGTAAAGGAGATATTCCTCACGCCTTTCCTCTTAAGCCGGCCTACCATAACGTAGCCGGCTTTCTGGGCCTTGAGCCTCTTGGGCCCCCGGGTCTTGTCGCTCCCTTGATCCGCTTGCCAGGTCACCCATAAGTCGCCAGGCTCGGGCGGGTCACTTAGTGAGTTGTCCAGTCAGGGCGGGTCATTAGTGAGTCGCCAAGTCCGGCCAGGTTATACATCTGGCCGGGTCATACCGCGGGGTATATCCCTGATAGATGGTGCTAGTGATTTTTAGCTGCATATTTTAACAAATTGTAGTGTTACAAGGTTGAGAAATGGAAATGTTACTAGATAAACAAATGCCAATCTTTCTAGTTTGACAAATGGCAACATACCCAAAATGTCGTATGCAAATCTTACCCAATTGTTTCTACGTGGTTGCACACGGGTCATGCAAAACAACCGTTTGCGTCGAAGGGATGCACAAATCCTAAACTGCGAGGGAAGACCATAGCTCTCACTTTTCATATGGGTGTTCTATCTAAAACGTTTGCGATCAAGAGCTGCAGAAATCCTACTCGGTACATTTTCCCTTGGCTTCCTGGGGAAGCTGTCAGTTTGCATACGTGTGTTCTAACTAAAACGTTTGCGATGAGTGTTTTATATTTAAATACCGTTGCCATTTTTTTCAAAAGAAAATCGTTAGATAATTATGTACATTAAGAGAGAAAAACACAAGTTCAATCAAACTATATCTTTCATTCAGTCATACTGCGAATTTATATTCATATGATCGAGAATTCGAGATACAATATTGAACCCCAAGAAAGCTAATTCCGGCGGCGGTGGAGGCGCCGTGCCACGCCGTTGTTGTCGTTGTCGTCCTTCGAGACGCCATTGTTGAAGTCTTCAAGGCAACAAAAAATGTTCTTCACTTGTAAATCAAACATCATGTCGTCGCATGATCGACGAGCGGGGTGCGGGAGGACGCCAACTATTGCTGCTGAGAGGTAGTGGTCGACGGCAGTGTCCCATGCCGCTGAGGGGTGCACGGGAACCGGCGCGGCGGGTGCAGCCAACCGCACGGGGACCGGTGCCGCTGTGGGTGGACAGGCGCACATGGGCCGGGGCACGAGCGCGACGAGTGCAACCAAACGCATGAGGGCCGATGCCACGGCGCGCACGGGCGCGGGCATGGGCGCTCGTGCTGGCATGTACATGAGCTCGCGCAGGTCTGCGGAGACCTCGCTGATGCCCACGGCTTCTAGCTCTACGGCAGTGCTCGGCGACCAGCCCGTCAATGCTACGGGGATGGTCACTGGCGGGGGCGCGGGGATGGGAGCTGGGACGGGTGTGAGGGCAGCAACCACCGCAGCCAGCTCGTTCTGGGCCATGTCCACGAGGCTCCATTCCTCCATATTTTCTATCTCCTCCTGCTTGGAGTCGACTTCACCAAACTTGAAGACTAGTGGCGGATGATCATTCTGCACCATGGCGTTGGTGGAGGTCTGCGGGAGGGAGGGGAATGGGAGGCGAACAGTAAGGCTGCCCGTATTAAACAGAAGCTCGGGCGCCATTAATGGAGAGGAAGGCGGGCAGCCATGGAAGTCAAATGGCTCGCTTCCTAGTTAGCCTACGCAACGCACAGCTCACACGCTTCTCGGTGAGACTACACATTGGAGGACAGCTTGCACGCCTCTTGATCAGCCTGCGCACCGGACTCCGCTCGCACGCCTCCTGTTCAGTCAACGTCAAGCAGCTATCCGCACGACACCTCCTATCTTTATCTTTACCTAATATTAAAAGACGGAAGCTTTCATAGTTCTCCATACGTCGCCCATTTACATCCATTGATTTTGTGTTAACCATAAAGATTGACAACTGGGATTAAAAATAGATAGATCTATAGAAATTTTATTTCAGGAAAAGAATAGCTCAGAGGAAGAGGCCTACATACGCTGCACCTGTACTGCCCAAAAACCTATATGTAATAGAGTCAGATTTCAGACGGAATCATGGCCCAGCCCACTAAAAATGTCTCCTACTCTCGATCAATATAAATATGCAAAGCCTCTGCCGCTACGCTACGATAGATCCACACAAACGCACACCCCAGCACCAGTCGCCTGCTGCGGAGGGAGGAGCCCTGTATGTTGAGGGAAGTGGGAGGGAGAGCCCCGGCAGGAAGTGTGGGAGGAGGTGGTCTCCTCGATATGTGCCCCGAGCGGCGCGGATGTGCAGATCATGGGTTCCCATGGGACGAGGAGATGGTCGTCTATATGTGTGGGAGTTGGGGGTCGAGGGGTGCTTGGTGAACTCAAAGCTATGTGCGACGGCGACGTCAGGCTCATCCACCTACCTTTCTCTCATTTTGGCCAGAGCAAGATCCAGATCGTCGAGGACTTGAGGAAGATCCTATTTATCTGCCCGGAAACCCAAACACGGAGTCAGTGAAACTCATCCAATGTTATTGTGCCGACGAGATCAAATACCTCTTTGCACCATGGCTTATACAATCATTCAAACATATAATGTGCATGCTCGTGTGTAACCAAGGAGCGGCCCCTGTCTAAATTTTACCTCAGGAGTTTTGCTGCTGCAAGGGATTTCTTCAGAAGTCAGGCCCGTTGATAGGGGGTGCAAGGTGGGCGATGGCACATGCCCCCAAATTCATAGGGGGCCCACCATGAGAAAAAACAGTGAAGGTCGCCCAGGTTTTTCATCTGTAGGCTGGCTAGTTTGCTGCTATGCCTGCGGTCAAGTCCTGACCTTCGGGGCTTACTAGACGGGCTGGAAACTGTTGTGGACAGGCCCCAAAGTGCTAATGGTTGGATGCCCTGTTGTTGATCACGGTTTTGAGGGATTTCACGAATGATGCGGTGATTAACTCCTGTCCCGCCACCGGCCAGAGAAGTTGATCTACCATTGCCATGCTCGAGGAGATGCACAAGTCCATCCACCAAATGAACGGTCATTATCAATATTCAGGCAGACCGTACTCTAGCTCTACTTCTTCAATGTTCAAGGTACACCACGTATGAGGCATCCATGTCTATCAATTAAGCACCGCTTATCAATCAGGCATGTGTATGCAAAAGGTAACCACGAGACTCAATTGGGGCTTCTAATATTAGGTCATCGGCGAGAGCCTGTAAAATTCACGAGGGATGACATCATCGGCATCGTCCACCAGATTCTTAGCTTCATTAACGTCAATTACAATACATGTTATGGTCTATCCCTTCACTCTACATTGAGCTTTTGTTTGATGATCTCGAATAGGTTTATTTCAAATTATATATGGTCATCCAATCATCCACCACACAAGAGAAGTTGCACCCTCACACCTCACGGTGTCTATCTCCCTCCGAAGTCCTAGGCTATAGCAGTAACAGGCGGTGCTTCTCCTCCAGAAGTTGATCCACATAGACATGATCATTTGATTCATTGCTCCTCCCCCAAATCAATATACATGTGGTACCACATCTACTCGAGTGAGGATGGGGAGTCATGAGAGGTACGCACGACGAAGCTAGGTAGTTGGAGCCGAACTAACAAAGGACAAAATCGGACGTAGACGTGTTGCGTGCAAGAAACAATGGAGTCGTGAGAGGGACGCATGAAGAAGCTAAGTAGTTGGAGCCGAACTAACAAAGGAGAAAATCATATGTAGACGTGTTGCGTGCAAGAAACGATTCTTCTTTAAATATCGGCCGTCAATCTTTGTGGTTTTAGTTCTGTCGATTTTATTACGAAAAATAGGTCCCACTTTGTCTTTTGCACAGGGGACCGCCCTGTTCAGAACGGTCGTCATGGGTGTTCATCTAAGGATTTCGGTAGGACCATCTACATTGGACAGTATGTGCGAATGCAGATAAAAATTATATTAAGATGTGTGTATGTCTTATCATATAGTTCTAGCACTAGATCCATGAATTTGTTTATGGATCATTTACATTTGGCAAGTTCTTATTGATAGTCCATTTTTGGCCATGATTATGAATGCTTAGGAAGACATAACATACATAATTCACTTTTGTTATTGTTCAATTCTATTTTATGACACTTTTCTACAGAAAGTGCTTTGCCATTAATTTTTCTCCCTGTTGATTTATTTCCCCCTTGGCATCCATCAACTATCACTGCCCAGTGACCTGACATGCTTTCCAAGTGAATAGCAAACATCTGCCATGAATGCACGACAAATTTATGTTCCATTCAATGCCACCAGAGTATCTTCAGTATGTGAACAACAAACTAGAATTTTATTCCATGGAATCACTGAAGGGTTGTCCGAATAGGTTAGTGTCGAATAATTGTTTTCCTAAGAAATATAGTGCAAAAGAATTTGTAGATTGTTTCTCTATAGTATTGATTCACTCATACAAATAAAGCATCCACATAGAATGGGATCAAAGAGAAAATATTTAGGATCAAAGAGACCCTAAGGTGGAATAAAAAGACCATCACGGCCATAATGATTAGTGAAACTGATTGATGTTTTTTATTAGCAATTCAACTTCAAGGTGTAATGGGAAATTGGCCGAACATTTAGTAGACTTGGAGGGGATGGGGTGCACAATGGTGTTAGTGGACTGTTGAGTTTCTTATTTTTTTCACCCGTTGCAACGCACGGGCCTATTTGCTAGTAGCCATTAAAACGAAGACATATGGTGTCATGTGAATGGTTAACAAAAAGCACACGATTTGAATCATACAACCGTTTGAGATATTAAATTTGTGGCTATTTTTTCAGAATGCCTTTGTTTGTTGTTATTCGAGTGCGCCTTCTCTCAAAATGCACACAAAAAATACCACAGCATGTCGGGTGCCATTCCATGAAAGCATGCCAAGTTTCATGAATTTCAGACGAGTTTTGGATTACTAGAATTTAAAAACAAAGTATCTCAACTTTTTGCCGGCAATCATCGGTGCCCTGGTGTTTGAAATTCATTCCCATTTCTTGCATGGGACCTAAGCATGCACCCATGGACAAAGATTTGATTTTCAACCAATTTATATGCATTAGTGCATGTGCATGTAGTTCAAATTTGAATTATGCACATAAATGCATTGAAAACTCAATTAATGCATAAAAATGTCCAAACGAACCCCGAAAAATCCCCAAAATTAACACAACACTCCTGTTGTTCTATGTTGACACAAGAATTTTTTTGAAAGCAATAAGACGCAATGGATATCGTTTCGTCCCCAAACGTGGGATGTTCCCTACCGAAACCATCAAGCTTGTTGTGAGAAGCTCTGGTTTGTGAGAAGCATATCCCCAAACCTGCCCCAAATGGGACAAGAAATTTACCACAACATGTTGATGCCGCTCCATGATAGCATGCCAAGTTTCATGAATATCGGACGTGCTTTGGATTTACTAGAATTTAAAAATCAGGTATCTCAATGTTCGCGGCCGAGTCACCGTGGCAGAGTGTTTGACATTCATTCCTATTTCTTGCATGGGACTTAAGCATGCACCCAAGGACACATATTTGCTGTTCTCAACCAATTTATATGCATTAGACCATGTGCATGTAGTTCAAATTTGAATTATGCACATAAATGCATTGAAAACTCAATTAATGCATAAAAATGTCCAAACGAACCCTGAAAATCCCAAAATTGACACAACACTCCTGTTGTTCTACGTTGACACGAGAAAAGTTTTGAAAGCAATAAGAGGCAATGGATATCGTTTCGTCCCCAAAGGTGGGACGTTCCCTACCGAAACCATCACGCTTGTTGTGAGAAGCTCTGGTTTGTGAGAAGCATATCCCCAAACATGCCCCAAATGGGACAAAAAAATTACTAGAGCATGTTGATGCCGCTCCATGATAGCATGCCAAGTTTCATGAAGTTCAGACGAGCTTTGGATTTACTAGAATTTAAAAACCAGGTATCTCAATGTTTGCGGCCGAGTGACCGTGGCAGGGTGTTTGACATTCATTCCCATTTCTTGCATGGGACCTAAGCATGCAACCAAGGACACAAATTTGAATTTTCAACCAATTTATATGCATTAGAGCATGTGCATGTAGTTCAAATTTTAATTATGCACATAAATGCATTGAAAACTCAGTCAATGCATAAAAATGTCCAAACAAACCCCGAAGAATCCCAAAAATTGACACAACACTCCTGTTGTTCTATGTTGACATGAGAAATTTTTTGAAAGGAATAAGAGGCAATGGATATCGTTTCGTCACCAAAGGTGGGACGTTCCCTACCGAAACCATCAGGCTTGTTGTGAGAAGCTTTGCTTTGTGAGAAGCATATCCCCAAACCTTCCCCAAATGGGACAAAAAATTTACCACGGCCTATTGATGCCGCTCCATGATAGCATGCCAAGTTTCATGAATTTTAGACGAGTTTTGGATTTACTAGAATTTAAAAACCAAGTATCTCAATCTTTGCGGCCGAGTGACGGTGGCAGGATCTTTGACATTCATTCCCATTTCTTGCATGGGACCTAAGCAGGCAACCAAGGACACCGATTTGAATTTTCAACTAATTTATGTACTTGATTGACGTGGCGAGTGTAAGCCAACTATGTTATCTCCCCTTTTATTACATATATATTACATGGGATGTTGTGAAGATTGCCTAACTTGCGACATATGCCTTCAATGCGATTATGCCTCTAAGTCGTGCCTCGACACGTGGGAGATATAGTCGCATCGAGGGTGTTACATTACCAAGCTAGGCCAAAAGCCTAAGCTTGGGGGAGTACATATTTCCACCGCAATTACATTCATGTTCACACATTTCATTCTAGTTGTCTGTGTCCACACTTTTTCATTGCATTATCCATGCTAGATTTATTTTCTAGTTTTCTTCTTGTGTGGTTAAAAACATTGAGAAAATCCAAAAAAGTATCTCCCGCTTCTTTTGGGTTTTTTATTCTAGCTTAATTAGTTGTATTATTACTAATAAAACCAAAAAGATTTATTGATTCTTCTTTTGCTTGTTGGGAGCTTTCTCGTGTAAATTGTTTTGTCATTTTTGTTTTTCCTTCTTTAATTTGATTTCTTCAAGAAAAACTAAACACTCCAAAAGTATTTCAGTGTGTTTCTTTGAAATTCTTTCCTTTTTATTGAGTCGTACCAAGGAGATGACCACGATGAAAATGTTGAGTGGCTCTCGTATGCATTACTGTTGGTCTAACAAAGAGCCCTTATTACCTTGTCTTCTCCTTTTGAAATAAAATGTTTGTAGATTCCAACTTAGTCCACGTCACTCTTGCACTATTAATATTTTCATATCATTCGGTCGCTCAATTCAAAGGCAATAATGACGATATTTTATGAATGGACTATGGAAGAGAGAAACGGTTAGGAACTCAACTTATTCTGTTTTTGTAAATATGTTTAACATAGTATCCATGATTCGGCATATTATGATCAAACATGTTTGTAATGACAATTAGAGATTATAGTTTCTCATGCCATGCTTAAGTAGGTAGGAGTGGATAATGATTTATCTTGGATGTCAACATGCATTAAAATGATTGTGATATAGTATGGTGATATGGTATGTTCCTCTGAATGTTGCAAGTCGCTCGACTTGGCACATGTTCATGCATGTTGTTGAATCGAAACCAACATATCCTCTATGATATTTATGTTCATGGTGTTCATATCCTACTCATGGTAGTATTCAATGTTGATTGTGCATAATGCATGTTCATGACCATTTTCGCTCTCTACCTAGCCTCTTCTCAACCTATTTCCTAGCCTTCGCCTGTACTAGGTGGAAATACTGCTTGTGCATCAAAATCCTAAAACTCAAGTTATTCCAGATGAGTCCACCATATCTACCTATATGCGATATTACCCTGCCATTCCAAGTAAATTTGCATGTGCCACCACTAAAAATTTCAAATGAACATTTGTTTTGTGTGCCTGGACCGCTCATGGAGCGCCAGAGGGCAGTCAGTATCTTCCATGCTAAGCGGGTTATTCTCATGGTGAGTGTTTATTCACTCGTCCTTGCACAAGAGGGGCGGTAATATGGATGCCCACTCCTGAAATAAAAAATTGCAAATAATTAAACAAAACTCCCCCAGGATTGTTGTTGGTATGGATGGTCCCATGGATTCGGCTAGCCGTGGAGTGTGTTTGTTGGTGGAGGGGAGTAAACCTTTACTTTTATTGCTTGGGAACCGCTGCTAATTTGTTTGGCATGGAAGATATTGACAATTCTTGGTCATAACATTGACAAGAAGGGTGTACATCCCAAAATTACATTTATCTCTATTTTTAAAAACTTGAGCTCTAGCACCTCTGCATATCCCCGCTTCCCTCTACGAAGGGACTGTCTATTTAATTTTATGTTGAGTCATCACGTTCTCAAACAAGCACCAGATCTGAGAGCACTATTGTCATCCTCATGCATTGTGTATAGTTAATGTTGAATGCATCATGACTGGATCTTTTCTACCATGAATTACATAGTTTAGTCGCTGCTTGAACTTTGGAGGTGCTCTGCATTTATGTTTTGTGGTCTCAGAAAGAGCTAGTGAGATACAAATATTGTCATATTATATAATGACTGTTTTGACAAAGTGTTGGCATTTGATATATTTTATTATTTATCTCTAGTTGATTATGCCATTGATATGATTTAATATTATTTCCAAGAGTTATTGTTGACATGGTTAGTCACGATCTTTGCTGAAAACCTGGGTGCTACTTAAGCTTATTTACGTAAACAAGAACAAAAGAGTTCGTAAAAGTTTTTCTTTATCACTTTCAGTTTGTCAACTAGATTGCTTGAGGACAAGCAAAGGTTTAAGCTTGGGGGAATTGATATGTCTCTGTCGTATCTACTTTTCCTAATGCTTTTGCTCTTGTTTTGGACTTTAATTTGCATGATTTGAACGAAACTAACCCGGACTGACAATGTTTTCAGTAGAAGTACCATGGTGTTGTTTTTGTGCAGAAATAAAAGTTATCTGTTTGGAACGAAACTTTTTGGAGATTTATTTTAGAATAAATAAAAAATACTGGAACCGCGAACCACAGGAGGGGGTGCCCTGGGTGAGCATGATACACCACGGGGCGCCACACTCTCCAAGTGCGCCTTGGTGGGTTGTGCCCACCTGGTAGCCCCCCGACCCTAAATCTGACGCTACAAAATCCTATTTTTGGAGAAAAAATAGGAGAGCATGTTTCATCGCGTTTTACGATACAGAGTCGCTGCCATCTCCTGTTCTTCATCGGGAGGCCAGATTTAGAGCCCGTTTGGGGCTTCGGAGAGGGCAATCTTCGGTCTTTGTCATCACCAACCCTACTTCATCACCAATTCCATCATGCTCCCTGCCAGAAGTGAGTAACTCGTTCGTAGGCTCGCTGGTCGATGTGGAGTTGGATGAGATTCATCATGTAATCGAGTTAGTTTTGTTAGGCTTGATCCTTAGTATCCATTAGGTTCTAAGATTGATGTTGTTATGACTTTGCTATGCTTAATGTTTGTCACTAGGGCCCGAGTGCCATGATTTCAGATTTGAACCGTTTATGTTATCACCATTATATACATGTTCTAGATCCAATCTTGCAAGTCATATTCCCCTATTACGTGTAATGAGCCATAAACCCCAGGGTGACAATAATTGGGATACTTTCCGGTGATGACCGTTGTTTGAGGAGTTCATGTATTCACTATGTGTTAATGCTTTGTTCCAGTTCTCGATTAAAAGGAGGCCTTAATATCCATTAGTTTCCTTATGGACCCCGCTCCCACGGGAGGGTAGGACAAAATATGTCATGCAAGTTCTTTTCCATAAGCATGTACGACTATTTATTGAATACATGCCTACATTATATTTATGAACTGGAGCTAGTTCTGTGTCGCCCTAGTTTAAGACTGTTATATGATAAATATCATCCAATGAATGCACCGATCCAATGCCTATGAATTTTCCACATATTGCTCTTGCTAAGTTACTATTGCTATTGCTAATGTTACAAGTGCTACAATACTGATACTGCTGTTACTGCTACTATTGCTACTGTTCCTACTACCATCAAACTATAATATTACTGTGCTATTGACCCCTTTGCTACAGATATTTAATCTCCAGGTGTGGTTGAATTGACAACTCAACTGCTAATACTTACATATATTCTTTGGCTCCCCTTGTGTCGAATCTATAAATTTGGGTTGAATACTCTACCCACGGAAAGTGTTGCGATCCCCTATACTTGTGGGTTATCAATAGATAACAGGGGTACCTATGGTTACATACGTCGGTTGCCATCAGGTGATAAACACACCGGCTATGCTACCTCTTCCTTGGAGGAGACGCCAAGCCTTTGGAGGTTTTCTTCTATTGTACGGAGTTATCTAAAGCTCGACACAAGCCCATGGAAACATACCTAACTGGATCATAACACGTAGTAGGTGGTAGCCAAATGGAACCTCCCACCCCCTCCACCACCCCCACCTCCGGCGACCTACTCCATCTCCGGCGACCATGATCTCTCGTTCGACATCATGGAAGGTTTACTCCACTGGGATTTCAACCCCGGCCTCAAGGTCGAGGACCAGGTTCGTAGAAGATTCAAATCCATGGTCCATTTCTCTCTCCCATCTACATCCAAGGAATTTTTCTTGGTGGTCACCTTCTCTTCTACCTCCATTCCCCTTTCTTGTGCTTCGGTTGGTTTGGCTTTGCAATGTTGCATTGGAGGTCTTGCTTCTGGTTTCAACGTGACACAAATTGGAGCAAAGAACTTTCTGTTCTCTGTGGCTTCAAATAAGGTGGGCCATTTCATCTATGCCCTACGGGATAGAGTCTGGCCAGACTTTGTTTGTCATTTTGGTTTATTCAAACAGCCATGGAATGCACCTTTTGATGGGTCTGTGGGCTGGTGCACACCACATGAAATCTCTGGGTTATGGGCAAGAACACCCAGGGTAGTTCGTTCTAACCTTGGGTTTCCTGAGACAGTGCTGCTAAGGATGATTCATCCAGCCATGAGTTGGCAATGTTTGGTTTCTCCAAGCAGATATCTACTAATCTACTGAGCTCATTTGAAGAAATTTCAATACACAGAGACGAAGATCATGTTGGTTCTTGCTCCGATGTGATTTCGAGCAGAACAACTATTCAGTTTGGTAGTTCGGAAATTCCATTTTCTTCGGTCAATCATAATGATCTTGCCAAAAATATTTTGGAAAGAAACACCGTGAGCACAATTGGCGCAACATACCCTTCTCCATCTTAGAAAATATCTTGGATTTCCGTCAAGCTCAGTCTGAGGAGGCAACTGTCCAAAAAATCTATGATTTAAATGACTTGCCATCCTCGGAGATCATCCATGATATTTTGGGCCGCTGTTACCATTGTTGTGCACCTGACCATAGGTCATCAGATTGCAAGGCCAAGCTCTGTGACTCGTGCAACACCTTTGAGCGGGCTTTCTTTTATGGTAAGCAGACCATGGGTCAATTTCCTCGGCCCTGTAGCATTTGCAACAGTCAGTCCCATCAAAGGGCTTTCTATGCTGCCCAAAATGCAAGCTGTTGGGGCATGATTTGCAACGTTGCTTGGCCAAAAATGTGTTTCGTTTAATTTGTCGTAGAAGGAAGTTGGAACGGCAGCTTACCACCACCACAAATCCTCTGCCTCATTCTAAGGAGCGGGCGCCTCAACGGAATCCTCACCTACCAAAAATTAAAAAGATTTGGCGACACAAAAAGAAAGTGCCGGATAATGGGCCCATCCCCTACACGGCCATTGTTCTGATGATTCCGCTCCATACCGTATAGCAGCTACCTCTTCTGCCACCCCAGTCGACCAACGAGCAGCAAGGAAACCCCCCGCCCGGCAAGCCACCACCATCGATAGCAGAAACTCGAGTCGCCAAGCCATCTGCGGCCATGGCTAACTTCCCGGTCTGCCTGTTCCAGTTCGTGTTGATGGGAACCCAGACCGAGTGTGGGCCTGACCATAGGCTGGTGCGCAACATGATTGTGGTGGATGGCCCACCACTTAGACATGAAAGGAATGCCATTGTTACTGCTACACCTCCGGTGCCTGATCATCAGAAGCTGTTAGTGTTGAATGAAGTGGTACGAATCATGACTAAAGATTTTCATCTAGAAGTTCCTGATGATTTTGTGTATCCTATTGGGGTGGGCATGGTTGCTTTTGCGGATGTTGCTCTGAGAGATGAGTTTATTCTAGAAAGTCCATACCAATTAGACCCCCTGGATGATGATATGACTTTCTTTTGTGCCGCATGATGAAGGGGAAAATATGCATCAATTCCCTTCCAGTATGTTGCCTGGGTCCTGTTTCTGGCTTTCCCTATGGATTATCAAACGGATCATTATATCAACAAAGCTGTATCTTTCTTTGGAAAGTTAGATCTATGACACAGGCCTGGTCAGAACAAGGAGCGTGTACTGGTACACGTGATCATCAGCAACATTGCACAGGTGCCACATTGTCTTGTGGTCAAACTTATTGGTACTCTGCCAGGTATGGGCAGATCCTGGTCGGTGCCTGTATATGTTTTCAACGACAGAGACACCATCCCTGGCCTGGTTTGCAATGAAGATGACACTCCTCCCATGAATTCATCCCCACATCCGTATGAATTTCTCTATCTCTCTGCCGCTCATCAATGGACTTTCGTGCATCAGCAGATGCTGCAACAACAGATAGATGCAGCATGGGAATAGCAAGCCCCTCAATAGCAGCAACAGATGCAAGCTTAGGGTTAGGGCATCTAGCCTGTTGCACCTCCTCCTTACTGAGGTTTCAGTTTCAGAACTTTGTTCCAATATACTGTCCCCTCCCTCATGGATGGTGTGGAACAGGAGAGCAACATCACTGATGATCCCCAGGATGAATGGTCGGTATACTCTGACATTGAAGAACCTGCAGATGTTCTGATCAGTGGTAGGCAAACCTCTGGAGCTCAATTCTTTCGTGCAATAGGCGGTTCTCACACTGTTGAGGTGAGATCATAGGAAGGATGCCTCTTCTTCAGTTTCTCTGGATGATCTCTTTTGGGAGGTTCACTCACTGTATTATGGGTCTCGAAGCCACTGCCACAACTCTGAATCAGGGTCTGCTGCCGATCAATCCCCTCGCCTTCTTCCAACAAGTTACTTTTGCTATCTTCAGTGAGGCAGATGTTGCTTGTGCCCGACTTGGCAGTTGGACTAAAGTTCTGTTCCACCTGGACGAGCCAGTCGTCATTCCTTCAAAGATTTGGGTTGCTTTGCGGTGCAGATACCTTTAACTGGAGATAAGTATATTTCTTCGCTGCAACTGGGTTCTGCTTGCTCCATCCACGCTGCATCTGCTGAACTCTTGGCTATCCCTGCTGCTAAGCCACACAACATGTACTTCCATAAGATGGTCTCTAAAGAAACAGCGCCTATCGATACTGTCTATCTCAGACGCAGTACCAGGTCCACGCGGTATGATGGCTTCAGGGTGGCCTAGATCACTGACGCTAGGAAGGGGCAGTCCAAGGTTAAGCCTAGAGGTGCCCCCTCGATTGCTTGCTCTTCCAAGGTGACTAATCCCTCCAACAACTGACTGCTTAAACCCTCTATCGCATCAGATGAACAACTGCCTCCTCCAACACACATTGATCAGCTATAGTATGTGGGCACCGCTTTGTGTGGGATACCCCCTGAAGATCTCAACACTAAAAAGTTCCTAGAGGGTGACAAAGGGGAATATCCTGACCAGCACTAGGTGTGATGTCATCGAATAAGCAGTGGAACATCTTATGCTGGAATGTGTGTGGGATCAACTCCGCTAAGAAGCAACTGGCAATCCGTAATGCAATTGATATCAGTGGATGTTCTATCATTTGTTTCCAGGAAACTAAGCGTACCTCTTTTGATCTTTCTTATGTTAAACTTTTTTGTCCTAAAAATTTGATATGTTTGAATTTATAACCTCTATGGGTAACTCTGGAGGGCTCATAACTGTGTGGATGAGCTCGGTTTTCACTGGCGTTGCTGTTTTCTCTGAATCTCTTGCATTAGGTGTCATGCTTACTTCAACGTAGTCTGGCGATTCTTGGATGCTCGTAAACATATATGGCCCTTGTAATGATCCGCATAGGGCGTTGTTTACTTCGTGGCATTTCGATCTTGACATCCCTACGGGCGAAGATTGGCTTCTCCTGGGCGATTTCAACTTTATCCGAATGCCAGATAACCGTAATAGAGGAGGAGAGGGTGCTAACGATATGCTGCTCTTCAATGAAATCATTCGACGGCAATCTCTCGTAGAACTTCCAATCAAGGGGCGTTCGTTTATGTGGAGCAATATGCAATCAGACCCACTTCTCGAACAGCTGGATTGGCACTTCACCTCCGTGGACTGGGCAGTCAAGTACCCGAACACAGTGGTTATGCCTCTCGGTAAACCCACATCTGACCATGTCCTGTGCTACGTAAGCATCCAGTCCAAGATACCCAAATCCAAAATTTTCCGTTTCGAGGACTATTGGATCAAACAACCAGGGTTTTTCGAGGTGGTGCAGCGATCTTGGGCTAAACGTTGTTATGCACCGAATGTTGCCGCTGTCCTGTGCAAGAAGCTTAAGAACTTGCATTATGATCTGAAGCAGTGGAGCAAGAAAATATCTAGACTGTCCATATTGATTGAAAACTGCAACAAAACCCTCTTGGAGATAGATGGGTTGGAAGAGAGAAGGAGGCTCTCCTTTCCAGAAGCTAACTTCATAAGAATTTTGAAACACCGCCTACATCACCTGCTAGAATGCAAAAAATCTTATTGGATGAAACGCTGCACTGTCAGGCATTTCAAGTTTGGAGACGGCAACACAAAATTCTTCCATAGGGTGGCCATGGAACGATACCATAGGAACAGTATTGCAACACTAAAACTCCCTGATGACTCGATCATTCATGACCACCTGGGTAAATAATCAATTCTCTTTTAGGCCTTTCATGCAGGTAATCTTGATCTCGAAAGTTTAAACACTAGGTTTATCACTCTCATCCCCAAAACCCAGTCCCCAGCAACTGCCAATGATTATCGCCCAATAACTCTACTGAACTGCTGCCTCAAGCTTATGACGAAGCTCCTTGCGAACCGACTACAGCAAGTGATTCTCAAGATCATACACAGAAACCAATATGGATTCTTGCGAGGGAGATCGATCCAGGACTGTGTAGCGTGGTGGCCTTTGTATTTAAATATAGACAGAGTGGAGTAGTACTATCTTTATCTTAGCCTCATAGGGCTCTCCCATCATGTAGGCTCGCCTCCCCGCCTCGCCCACTGGATCCCGCCAAGGATCATCCCTTAGATCCCGGGATCCCATGGGCTGTCCTCTCGCTACGCCCCGCAGCACTCCCGCCTTTGAGCGAAACCCACATGTGTTTTAGAGGGGATCCATTGCTCTGGAATCACATATCGGTGGCGCCGGAGGATATGCCAGGGCTGCATTTCAGGTGGTGGGCAGCAAGGGCAAATCTGATCGAGGAAGCGTCACATCAATGGGAGAGAAGTTCGAAGGAGTTGCGCCTGGTGCAACAGAAGGCAAAGGCGTAAGTCGATCTCAGGGGAGAAATGCTGAGGGATGTTAGCATCTGGTAGCGTCGCGTTGATTTCGAGCTAGGGCTAATGGCAAAGATCATATTCACGGAGTCAACTATGGAAGAAAGAACGTTCATGCATGTGGAATGGCATGAGCAGCCGGTGCTACTGTTCAAATGAGCGGTAGAAGAAGCCAAATCACGGGACCAGCTGCAGCGGCGCCGCTGGCCATGCATCGCCAGCGATGCACTGACCTACTCGGTTGCTGCTGTAGTGAACTTGCGGCGCCATGGTGGTTTGCAACTGTGACAACCACTCCATCTATATGTATTGTATTCCTATGAAAATACTTGGTCATTTGGAAAAAGATGGTAATTTATTTATCACTAGTGTTTGAATGCTTGGTCGTGACAATCACCCGAAGCCACAACCAGAAGTCTCCATCGCATAATACTTACGGTCGATCGCACCAATAAACAGTCGGTCGGACCCGCGACACGCATCGGCTTGTTCTGACATATACGACGAGTTACATCACTGACTTTTGCGACCGCATTTGAGCAGTAGTACATGAAATTTGTGTTCCACGAAACTCATCTGGAGCCGTTTCAGGCCTCGAAACAAAAACCAGCAATTAATCTTTAGCTTGTTCCCATCAAATTCCAAAGTGTATAGTATAAAAGTGCAAACCTGCTCACACCTAGTAAGTATCAAACCTGAACGTGTTCCCACTATGCAGGTTTTAGTACTAGTGATAGTACTAGGTTATAAAAAGGGGAACCGGTACCTAGCCGAAAATCACTCTACCTCTTCCTCCTCATAAGTCTTTCTTGTTCGTCTGTCCTTGCCATGGCCGGTGTGTAGAGCTCTAGGTCGAGAACTACTCATAGCAAGGGAGCGGCAACCAAGGCCGCAAAAAACATGAGGGCTCACCGCCTGGCAGAGACCTCGAAAGATCTCTCACGGGCAGGCGAGGGCTCCCAGGATCACCCTAGCCGCAGAGGCAAGGGCTCCCAGGAGCGCCCTAGCCGCGGAGGCGAACATGCCGAGCTAGCGGTGCTGGAGTCGTTATCCCTTGATGATATGCTCGATCAGCTCAATAAGCAAGAGGAGTTCATCGATGTCTTGGTGGAGCTACTACGGGAGAGCCTCAACGACATGCCCGCTGAGTTCAATGAGCAGGGGAAGTTGACCTCCTGCTTGGTGATGCTGCTGAAGAAGAGCATTGCCTCGGATAAGAAGGTGACCGACGAAATCCTGCAACTTCAGGAGGACAAGCCGAAGATCCTCCATGAGCTCGACCTACTGAAGGAGGAGAACGGCGGCTAGAAGAAGCTGCATTAGAAGAGTAGTTCCTCGATGAAGATGCTACAGGCCCTCGTCATGGAACAAAAGGAGGAGTTGGCGAAGCTACGCATCAAGCACCCGGCTGCTGTCAAGGTACGTAATGCGGCCATGGAACAGATGATGAAGGCTCGCGTCGAGAAATCATGCGTCATGGAAAGAATGAAGAAGATGGCGGAGGAGATGCTCCAGGAGATGGAGGTCATGGAGGCGATGAAAAAGTAGTTACGACTCCGTGGCCAGCAACCCTTCATGTAGTAGGGAGCAGCTCCCCA